>NW_027440568.1:97500-397500 GCF_031893055.1 Leptodactylus fuscus
TGTATGTGCACTGGATATATAATATATGTGCACTGGATATTTAATATATGTGCACTGGATATTTAATAAATGTGCACTGCATATATATAATGTATGTGCACTGGATATTTAATATATGTGCACTCGCTATATATAATATATTTGCACTGAAAATTTAATTTATGTGCACTGGATATGTATAATATATTTGCACTTGATATATATAATATATGTGCACTGGATATGTATAATATATGTGCACTGGATATTTAATATATGTGCACTGGATATTTAATATATGTGCACTGGATATATATAATATATGTGCACTGGATATATAATATATCTGTACTGGATATTTAATATATGTGCACTGGATATATCTAATATATGTGCTCTGGATATGTATAATATATGTGCACTGAAAATTTAATTTATGTGCACTGGATATGTATAATATATTTGCACTTGATATATATAATATATGTGCACTGGATATGTATAATATATGTGCACTGGATATTTAATATATGTACACTGGATATTTAATATATGTGCACTGGATATATATATGTGCACTGGATATGTATAATATATGTGCACTTGATATATATAATGTATGTGCACTGGATATATAATATATGTGCACTGGATATTTAATATATGTGCACTGGATATTTAATAAATGTGCAATGCATATATAATAAATATATGTGCACTGGATATTTAATAAATGTGCACTGGATATATATAATATATGTGCACTGGATATATATATATATATAATATATGTGCACTAGATATATAATATATGTGCACTGGATATTTAATATATGTGCACTGGATATTTAATAAATGTGCACTGGATATATATAAAATATGTGCACTGGATATTTAATATATGTGCACTGGATATGTATAATATATGTGCATTGGATATTTAATATATGTGCACTGGATATTTAATATATGTGCACTGGATATTTAATAAATGTACACTGCATATATATATATATATATAATGTATGTGCACTGGATATATATAATATATGTGCACTGGATATATAATATATCTGCACTGGATATTTAATATATGTGCACTGGATATATATAATATATGTAAACTGAAAATTTAATTTATGTGCACTGGAAATGTAAAATATATGTGCACTGGATATGTATGATATATGTGCACTGGATATTTAATATATGTGCACTGGATATATATAATATATGAGCACTGGATATTTAATAAATGTGCACTGGATATATATATAATATATGTGCACTGGATATATAATATATCTGCACTGGATATTTAATATATGTGCACTGGATATATATAATATATGTAAGCTGAAAATTTAATTTATGTACACTGGAAATGTAAAATTTATGTGCACTGGATATGTATAATATATGTGCACTGGATATTTAATATATGTGCACTGGATATTTAATATATGTGCACTGGATATATATAATATATGTAAACTGAATATTTAATTTATGTGCACTGGAAATGTAAAATATATGTGCACTGGATATGTATAATATATGTGCACTGGATATTTAATATAAGTGCACTGGATATTTAATAAATGTGCAATGCATATATATAATGTATGTGCACTGAATATATATTATATGTGTGCACTGGATATATATAATACATGTGCACTGGATATATATAATATATGAGCACTGGATATTTAATAAATGTGCACTGGATATATATAAAATATATGTGCACTGGATATATAATATATCTGCACTGGATATTTAATATATGTGCACTGGATATATATAATATATGAGCACTGGATATTTAATAAATGTGCACTGGATATATATATATATATATATATATATATATATATATATATATATATAATATATGTGCACTGGATATATAATATATCTGCACTGGATATTTAATATATGTGCACTGGATATATGTAATATATGTAAACTGAAAATTTAATTTATGTACACTGGAAATGTAAAATATATGTGCACTGGATATGTATAATATATGTGCACTGGATATTTAATATATGTGCACTGGATATTTAATATATGTGCACTGGATATATATAATATATGTAAACTGAAAATTTAATTTATGTGCACTGGAAATGTAAAATATATGTGCACTGGATATGTATAATATATGTGCACTGGATATTTAATATAAGTGCACTGGATATTTAATAAATGTGCACTGCATATATATAATGTATGTGCACTGGATATATATAATATATGTGCACTGGATATTTAATAAATGTGCACTGAATATATATTATATGTGTGCACTGGATATATATAATACATGTGCACTGGATATATATAATATATGAGCACTGGATATTTAATAAATGTGCACTGGATATATATATAATATATGTGCACTGGATATATAATATATCTGCACTGGATATTTAATATATGTGCACTGGATATATATAATATATGAGCACTGGATATTTAATAAATGTGCACTGGATATATATATAATATATGTGCACTGGATATATAATATATCTGCACTGGATATTTAATATATGTGCACTGGATATATATAATATATGTAAACTGAAAATCTAATTTATGTACACTGGAAATGTAAAATATATGTGCACTGGATATGTATAATATTTGTGAACTGGATATTTAATATATGTGCACTGGATATTTAATATATGTGCACTGGATATATATAATATATGTAAACTGAAAATTTAATTTATGTGCACTGGAAAAATAAAATATATGTGCACTGGATATGTATAATATATGTGCACTGGATATTTATTATAAGTGCACTGGATATTTAATAAATGTGCACTGCATATATATAATGTATGTGCACTGGATATATATAATATATGTGCACTGGATATTTATTAAATGTGCACTGGATATATATAATATATGTGCACTGGATATTTAATATAAGTGCACTGGATATTTAATAAATGTGCACTGCATATATGTAATATATGTGCACTGGATATTTAATATAAGTGCACTGGATATTGAATAAATGTGCACTGCATATATATAATGTATGTGCACTGGATATATATAATATATGTGCACTAGATATTTAATAAATGTGCACTGGATATATATAATATATGTGCACTGGATATTTAATATAAGTGCACTGGATATTTAATAAATGTGCACTGCATATATATAATGTATGTGCACTGGATATATATAATATATGTGCACTGGATATTTAATAAATGTGCACTGAATATATATAATATACGTAAACTGGATATATATATGTTCACTGGATATTTAATAAATGTGCACTGGATATATATAATATATGTGCACTGGATATTTAATATATGTGCACTGGATATATGTAATGTATGTGCACTGGATATATAATATATGTGCACTGGATATTTAATATATGTGCACTGGATATATATAATATATGTGCACTGGATATTTAGTATATGTGCACTGGATATTTAATAAATGTGCACTGCATATACATATAATGTATGTGCACTAGATATATATAATATATGTGCACTGGATATTTAAAAAATGTGCACTGGATATATATAATATATGTGGACTGGATATATAATATATGTGCACTTGATATTTAATATATATGGGCACTGGATATATATAATATATGTGCACTGGAAATATAATATATGTGCACTGGATATATATAATGTATGTGCACTGGATATTTAATATATGTGCACTGGATATATATAATATATGTAAACTGAAAATTTAATTTATGTGCACTGGAAATGTAAAATATATGTGCACTGGATATGTATAATATATGTGCACTGGATATTTAATATATGTGCACTGGATATTTAATATATGTGCACTGGATATATATAATATATGTAAACTGAAAATTTAGTTTATGTGCACTGGAAATGTAAAATATATGTGCACTGGATATGTATAATATATGTGCACTGGATATTTAATATAAGTGCACTGGATATTTAATAAATGTGCACTGCATATATATAATGTATGTGCACTGGATATATATAATATATGTGCACTGGATATTTATTAAATGTGCACTGGATATATATAATATATGTGCACTGGATATTTAATATAAGTGCACTGGATATTTAATAAATGTGCACTGCATATATATAATATATGTGCACTGGATATTTAATATAAGTGCACTGGATATTTAATAAATGTGCACTGCATATATATAATGTATGTTCACTGGATAAATATAATATATGTGCACTGGATATTTAATAAATGTGCACTGCATATATATAATATATGTGCACTGGATATTTAATAAATGTGCACTGCATATATATAATATATGTGCACTGGATATTTAATATAAGTGCACTGGATATTTAATAAATGTGCACTGCATATATATAATATATGTGCACTGGATATTTAACATAAGTGCACTGGATATTTATTAAATGTGCACTGCATATATATAATATATGTGCACTGGATATTTAATATATGTGCACTGGATGTTTAATAAATGTGCACTGCATATATATAATGTATGTGCACTGGATATATATAATATATGTGCACTGGATATATATGATATATGTGCACTGGATATTTAGTATATGTGCACTGGATATTTAATAAATGTGCACTGCATATATATATAATATATGTGCACTAGATATATATAATATATGTGCACTGGATATTTAAAAAATGTGCACTGGATATATATAATATATGTGCACTGGATATATAATATATGTGCACTTGATATTTAGTATATGGGCACTGGATATATATAATATATGTGCACTGGATATATATAATGTATGTGCACTGGATATATAATATATGTGCACTGGATATGTATAATATATGTGCATTGGATATTTAATATATGTGCACTGGATATGTATAATATTTGTGCATTGGATATTTAATATATGTGCACTGGAAATATAATATATGTGCGCTGGATATATATAATGTATGTGCACTGGATATATAATATATGTGCACTGGAAATATAATATATGTGCACTTGATATATATAATGTATGTGCACTGGATATATAATATATGTGCACTGGAAATATAATATATGTGCACTGTATATATATAATGTATGTGCACTGGATATATATAATATATGTGCACTGGATATTTAATAAATGTGCACTGGATATATATAATATATGTGCACTGGATATTTAATAAATGTGCACTGCATATATATAATGTATGTGCACTGGATATATATAATATATGTGCACTGGATATATAATATAATTGAACTGGATATTTAATATATGTGCAATGCATATATATAATGTATGTGCACTGGATATATATAATATATGTGCACTGGATATTTAATAAATGTGCACTGAATATATATTATATGTGTGCACTGGATATATATAATACATGTGCACTGGATATATATAATATATGAGCACTGGATATTTAATAAATGTGCACTGGATATATATAAAATATATGTGCACTGGATATTTAATAAATGTGCACTGGATATATATAATATATGTGCACTGGATATTTAATAAATGTGCACTGCATATATATAATGTATGTGCACTGGATATATATAATATATGTGCACTGGATATATAATATAATTGAACTGGATATTTAATATATGTGCACTGGATATATATAATATATGTGCACTGAAAATTTAATTTATGTGCACTGGATATGTATAATATATGTGCACTGGATATATAAAATGTATGTGCACTGGATATATAATATATGTGCACTGGATATTTAATATATGTGCACTGGATATTTAATAAATGTGCACTGCATATATATTAAATATATGTGCACTGGATATTTAATAAATGTGCACTGGATATATATAATATATGTGCACTGGATATATATAATATATGTGCACTGGATATATAATATATGCGCACTGGATATTTAATATATGTGCACTGGATATTTAATAAATGTGCACTGGATATATATAATATATGTGCACTGGATATTTAATAAATGTGCACTGGATATATATAATATATGTGCACTGGATATTTATTACATGTGCACTGGCTATATATAATATATGTGCACTTGAAATATAATATATGTGCACTGGATATATATAATGTATGTGCACTTGATATTTAATATATGTGCACTGAATATATATAATGTATGTGCACTGGATATATAATATATGTGCACTGGATATTTAATATATGTGCACTGGATATTTAATAAATGTGCACTGGATATATATAATATATCTGCACTGGATATTTATTACATGTGCACTGGCTATATATAATATATGTGCACTGGAAATATAATATATGTGCACTGGATATATATAATGCATGTGCACTTGATATTTAATATATGTGCACTGAATATATATAATGTATGTGCACTGGATATATAATATATGTGCACTGGATATTTAATATATGTGCACTGGATATTTAATAAATGTGCACTGCATATATATAATGCATGTGCACTGGATATATATAATATATGTGCACTGGATATATATAATATATGTGCACTGGATATATATAATGTATGTGCACTGGATATATATGTGCACTGGATATTTAATATATGTGCACTGGATATTTAATAAATGTGCACTGCATATATATAATGTATGTGCACTGGATATATAATATATTTGCACTGGATATTTAATATATGTGCACTGGATATATAATATATGTAAACTGGATATTTAATAAATGTGCACTGGATATTTAATAAATGTGCACTGGCTATATATAATATATGTGCACTGGATATTTAATAAATGTGCACTGGATATATATATAATATATGTGCACTAGATATATATAATATATGTGCACTGGATATTTAAAAAATGTGCACTGGATATATATAATATATGTGCACTGGATTTATAATATATGTGCACTTGATATTTAGTATATGGGCACTGGATATATATAATATATGTGCACTGGATATATATAATGTATGTGCACTGGATATATAATATATGTGCACTGGATATGTATAATATATGTGCATTGGATATTTAATATATGTGCACTGGATATGTATAATATTTGTGCATTGGATATTTAATATATGTGCACTGGAAATATAATATATGTGCACTGGATATATATAATGTATGTGCACTGGATATATAATATATGTGCACTGGAAATATAATATATGTGCACTTGATATATATAATGTATGTGCACTGGATATATAATATATGTGCACTGGAAATATAATATATGTGCACTGGATATATATAATGTATGTGCACTGGATATATATAATATATGTGCACTGGATATTTAATAAATGTGCACTGGATATATACAATATATGTGCACTGGATATTTAATAAATGTGCACTGCATATATATAATGTATGTGCACTGGATATATATAATATATGTGCACTGGATATATAATATAATTGAACTGGATATTTAATATATGTGCACTGGATATATATAATATATGTGCACTGAAAATTTAATTTATGTGCACTGGATATGTATAATATATGTGCACTGGATATATAAAATGTATGTGCACTGGATATATAATATATGTGCACTGGATATTTAATATATGTGCACTGGATATTTAATAAATGTGCACTGCATATATATTAAATATATGTGCACTGGATATTTAATAAATGTGCACTGGATATATATAATATATGTGCACTGGATATATATAATATATGTGCACTGGATATATATAATATATGTGCACTGGATATATAATATATGCGCACTGGATATTTAATATATGTGCACTGGATATTTAATAAATGTGCACTGGATATATATAATATATGTGCACTGGATATTTAATAAATGTGCACTGGATATATATAATATATGTGCACTGGATATTTATTACATGTGCACTGGCTATATATAATATATGTGCACTTGAAATATAATATATGTGCACTGGATATATATAATGTATGTGCACTTGATATTTAATATATGTGCACTGAATATATATAATATATGTGCACTGGATATATAATATATGTGCACTGGATATTTAATATATGTGCACTGGATATTTAATAAATGTGCACTGGATATATATAATATATCTGCACTGGATATTTATTACATGTGCACTGGCTATATATAATATATGTGCACTGGAAATATAATATATGTGCACTGGATATATATAATGTATGTGCACTTGATATTTAATATATGTGCACTGAATATATATAATGTATGTGCACTGGATATATAATATATGTGCACTGGATATTTAATATATGTGCACTGGATATTTAATAAATGTGCACTGCATATATATAATGCATGTGCACTGGATATATATAATATATGTGCACTGGATATATATAATATATGTGCACTGGATATATATAATGTATGTGCACTGGATATATATGTGCACTGGATATTTAATATATGTGCACTGGATATTTAATAAATGTGCACTGCATATATATAATGTATGTGCACTGGATATATAATATATTTGCACTGGATATTTAATATATGTGCACTGGATATATAATATATGTAAACTGGATATTTAATAAATGTGCACTGGATATTTAATAAATGTGCACTGGCTATATATAATATATGTGCACTGGATATTTAATAAATGTGCACTGGATATATATATAATATATGTGCACTGGATATATAATATATTTGAACTGGATATTTAATATATGTGCACTGGATATATATAATATATGTGCACTGAAAATTTAATTTATGTGCACTGGATATGTATAATATATGTGCACTGGATATTTAATATATGTTCACTGGATAAATATAATATATGTGCACTGGATATATAATATATCTGTACTGGATATTTAATATTTGTGCAGTGGATATATATATAATATATGTGCACTGAAAATTTAATTTATGTGCACTGGATATGTATAATATATGTGCACTGGATATATTTAATGTATGTGCACTGGATATATAATATATGTGCACTGGATATTTAATATATGTGCACTGGATGTTTAATAAATGTGCACTGCATATATATAATGTATGTGCACTGGATATATATATAATATATGTGCACTGGATATATATAATATATGTGCACTGGATATTTAGTATATGTGCACTGGATATTTAATAAATGTGCACTGCATATATATATATAATGTATGTGCACTATATATATATAATATATGTGCACTGGATATTTAAAAAATGTGCACTGGATATATATAATATATGTGCACTGGATATATAATATATGTGCACTTGATATGTAATATATGGGCACTGGATATATATAATATATGTGCACTGGAAATATAATATATGTGCACTGGATATATATAATGTATGTGCACTGGATATGTATAATATATGTGCACTGGATATATATAATGTATGTGCACTGGATATATAATATATGCGCACTGGATATTTAATATATGTGCACTGGATATTTAATAAATGTGCACTGCATATATATTAAATATATGTGCACTGGATATTTAATAAATGTGCACTGGATATATATATAATATATGTGCACTGGATATATATATATATATATATATATATATATATATATATATATATATGCACTAGATATATAATATATTTGCACTTGATATTTAATATATGTGCACTGGATATTTAATAAATGTGCACTGGATATATATAATATATGTGCACTGGATATTTAATAAATGTGCACTAGATATATATAATATATGTGCACTGGATATTTAATATATGTGCACTGGCTATATATAATATATGTGCACTAGAAATATAATATATGTGCACTGAATATATATAATGTATGTGCACTTCATATATAATATATGTGCACTGGATATTTAATATATGTGCACTGGATATTTAGTATATGTGCACTGCATATATATAATTTATGTGCACTTGATATATATAATATATGTGCACTGAAAATATAATATACGTGCACTGGATATATATATATATATATAATGTATGTGCACTGGATATATATAATATATGTGCACTGGATATTTAATAAATGTGCACTGGATATATATAATATATGTGCACTGGATATTTAATAAATGTGCACTGCATATATATAATGTATGTGCACTGGATATATATAATATATGTGCACTGGATATTTAATAAATGTGCACTGGATATATATAATATATGTGCACTTGATATATAATATATGCGTACTGGATATATATAATGTATGTGCACTGGATATATAATATATTTGAACTGGATATTTAATATATGTGCACTGGATATATATAATATATGTGCACTGAAAATTTAATTTATGTGCACTGGATATGTATAATATATGTGCACTGGATATATATAATGTATGTGCACTGGATATATAATATATGTGCACTGGATATTTAGTATATGTGCACTGGATATTTAATAAATGTGCACTGCATATATATATATATATATATATATATATAATGTATGTGCACTAGATATATATAATATATGTGCACTGGATATTTAAAAAATGTGCACTGGATATATATAATATATGTGCACTGGATATATAATATATGTGCACTTGATATTTAATATATGGGCACTGGATATATATAATATATGTGCACTTGAAATATAATATATGTGCACTGGATATATATAATGTATGTGCACTGGATATGTATAATATATGTGCACTGGATATATATAATGTATGTGCACTGGATATATAATATATGTGCACTGGATATTTAATATATGTGCACTGGATATCTAATAAATGTGCACTGGATATATATAATATATGTGCACTGGATATTTAAAAAATGTGCACTGGATATATATAATATATGTGCACTGGATATTTAATATATGTGCACTGGCTATATATAATATATGTGCACTGGAAATATAATATATGTGCACTGGATATATATAATGTATGTGCACTTGAGATTTAATATATGTGCACTGAATATATATAATGTATGTGCACTGGATATATAATATATGTGCACTGGATATTTAATATATGTGCACTGCATATTTAATAAATGTGCACTGCATATATATATATAATGTATGTGCACTAGATATATATAATATATGTGCACTGGATATTTAATATATGTGCACTGGATATATATAATATATGTGCACTGAAAATTTTATTTATGTGCATTGGATATGTAAAATATATGTGCACTGGATATATATAATATATGTGCACTGGATATATAATTTATGAGCACTGGATATTTAATATATATGCACTGGATATGTATAATATATGTGCATTGGATATTTAATATATGTGCACTGGATATGTATAATATATGTGCATTGGATATTTAATATATGTGCAATGGAAATATAATATATGTGCACTGGATATATATAATGTATGTGCACTGCATATATAATATATGTGCACTGGAAATATAATATATGTGCACTTGATATACATAATGTATGTGCACTGGATATATAATATATGTTCACTGAAAATTTAATTTATGTGCACTGGATATGTATAATATATGTGCACTGGATATTTAATATGTGTGCACTGGATATTTAATATATGTGCACTGGATATATATAATATATGTGCACTGGATATATAATATATGTGCACTGGATATATATAATGTATGTGCACTTGATATTTAATATATGTGCACTGAATATATATAATGTATGTGCACTGGATATATAATATATGTGCACTGGAAATATAATATATGTGCACTGGATATATATAATGTATGTGCACCGGATATATATAATATATGTGCACTGGATATGTAATAAATGTGCACTGGATATATATAATATATGTGCACTGGATATTTAATAAATGTGCACTGGATATATATAATATATGTGCACTGGATATATATAATATATGTGCACTTGATATATAATATATGCGCACTGGATATTTAATATATTTGAACTGGATATTTAATATATTTGCACTGGATATATATAATATATGTGCACTGAAAATTTAATTTATGTTCACTGGATATGTATAATATATGTGCACTGGATATATATAATGTATGTGCACTGGATATATAATATATGTGCACTGGATATTTAATATATGTGCACTGGATATTTAATAAATGTGCACTGCATTTATATTAAATATATGTGCACTGGATATTTAATAAATGTGCACTGGATATATATAATATATGTGCACTGGATATATATAATATATGTGCACTGGATATATAATATATGCGCACTGGATATTTAATATATGTGCACTGGATATTTAATAAATGTGCACTGGATATATATAATATATGTGCACTGGATATTTAATAAATGTGCACTGGATATATATAATATATGTGCACTGGATATTTATTACATGTGCACTGGCTATATATAATATATGTGCACTGGAAATATAATATATGTGCACTGGATATATATAATGTATGTGCACTTGATATTTAATATATGTGCACTGAATATATATAATGTATGTGCACTGGATATATAATATATGTGCACTGGCTATTTAATATATGTGCACTGGATATTTAATAAATGTGCACTGCATATATATAATGTATGTGCACTGGATATATATAATATATGTGCACTGGATATATATAATATATGTGCACTGGATATATATAATGTATGTGCACTGGATATATATGTGCACTAGATATTTAATATATGTGCACTGGATATTTAATAAATGTGCACTGCATATATATAATGTATGTGCACTGGAAATATAATATATTTGCACTGGATATTTAATATATGTGCACTGGATATATAATATATCTGTACTGGATATTTAATATATGTGCAATGGATATATATAATATATGTGCACTAAAAATTTAATTTATGTGCATTGGATATGTATAATATATGTGCACTGGATATATATATAATGTATGTGCACTGGATATATAATATATGTGCACTGGATATTTAATATATATGCACTGGATATTTAATAAATGTGCACTGCATATATATTAAATATATGTGCACTGGATATTTAATGAATGTGCACTGGATATTTAATATATGTGCACTGGATATATATAATATATGTTCACTGGATATATAATATATCTGTACTGGATATTTAATATATGTGCACTGGATATATATAATATATGTGCACTGAAAATTTAATTTATGTGCATTGGATATGTATAATATATGTGCACTGGATATATATAATGTATGTGCACTGGATATATAATATATGTGCACTGGATATTTAATATATATGCACTGGATATTTATTAAATGTGCACTGCATATATATTAAATATATGTGCACTGGATATTTAATAAATGTGCACTGGATATATATAATATATGTGAACTGGATATATATAATATATGTGCACTGGATATATAATATATGTGCACTGGATATTTAATATATGTGCACTGGATATTTAATATATGTGCACTGGATATATATAATATATGTGCACTGGATATTTAATAACTGTGCACTGGATATATATAATATATGTGCACTGGATATTTAATATATGTGCACTGGCTATATATAATATATGTGCACTGGATATATATAATATATGTGCACTGGATATTTAATATATGTGCACTCGCTATATATAATATATGTGCACTGGAAATATAATATAAGTGCACTGGATATATATTAAATATATGTGCACTGGATATTTAATAAATGTGCACTGGATATATATAATATATGTGCACTGGATATATATATAATATATGTGCACTGGATATATAATATATGCGCACTGGATATTTAATATATGTGCACTGGATATTTAATAAATGTGCACTGGATATATATAATATATGTGCACTGGATATTTAATAAATGTGCACTGGATATATATAATATATGTGCACTGGATATTTATTACATGTGCACTGGCTATATAAAATATATGTGCACTGGAAATATTATATATGTGCACTGGATATATATAATGTATGTGCACTGGATATATAATATATGTGCACTGGATATTTATTACATGTGCACTGGCTATATATAATATATGTGCACTGGAAATATTATATATGTGCACTGGATATATATAATATATGTGCACTGGAAATATAATATATGTGCACTGGATATATATAATGTATGTGCACTGGATATATATAATATATGTGCACTGGATATTTAATAAATGTGCACTGGATATATATAATATATGTGCACTGGATATTTAATAAATGTGCACTGGATATATATAATATATGTGCACTGGATATATATAATATATGTGCACTTGATATATCATATATGCGCACTGGATATATATAATATATGTGCACTGGATATATAATATATTTGAACTGGATATTTAATATATGTGCACTGGATATATATAATATATGTGCACTGAAAATTTAATTTATGTGCACTGGATATGTATAATATATGTGCACTGGATATATATAATGTATGTGCACTGGATATATAATATATGTGGACTGGAAATTTAATATATGTGCACTGGATATTTAATAAATGTGCACTGCATATATATTAAATATATGTGCACTGGATCTTTAATAAATGTGCACTGGATATATATAATATATGTGCACTGGATATATATAATATATGTGCACTGGATATATAATATATGCGCACTGGATATTTAATATATGTGCACTGGATATTTAATAAATGTGCACTGGATATATATAATATATGTGCACTGGATATTTAATAAATGTGCACTGGATATATATAATATATGTGCACTGGATATTTATTACATGTGCACTGGCTATATATAATATATGTGCACTGGAAATATAATATATGTGCACTGGATATATATAATGTATGAGCACTTGATATTTAAAATATGTGCACTGAATATATATAATGTATGTGCACTGGATATATAATATATGTGCACTGGATATTTAATATATGTGCACTGGATATTTAATAAATGTGCACTGCATATATATAATGTATGTGCACTGGATATATATAATATATGTGCACTGGATATATACAATATATGTGCACTGGATATATATAATGTATGTGCAATGGATATATATGTGCACTGGATATTTAATATATGTGCACTGGATATTTAATAAATGTGCACTGCATATATATAATGTATGTGCACTGGAAATATAATATATTTGCACTGGATATTTAATATATGTGCACTGGATATATAATATATCTGTACTGGATATTTAATATATGTGCACTGGATATATATAATATATGTGCACTGAAAATTTAATTTATGTGCATTGGATATGTATAATATATGCGCACTGGAAATATATAATATATGTGCACTGGATATTTAATATATATGCACTGGATATTTAAAAAATGTGCACTGCACATATATTAAATATATGTGCACTGGATATTTAATAAATGTGCACTGGATATTTAATATATGTGCACTGGATATATAATATATCTGTACTGGATATTTAATATATGTGCATTGGATATATATAATATATGTGCACTGAAAATTTTATTTATGTGCATTGGATATGTATAATATATGTGCACTGGATATATATAATGTATGTGCACTGGATATATAATATATGTGCACTGGATATTTAATATATATGCACTGGATATTTAATAAATGTGCACTGCATATATATTAAATATATGTGCACTGGATATTTAATAAATGTGCACTGGATATATATAATATATGTGAACTGGATATATATAATATATGTGCACTGGATATTTAATATATGTGCACTGGATATTTAATAAATGTGCACTGGATATATATAATATATCTGCACTGGATATTTAATAAATGTGCACTGGATATATATAATATATGTGCACTGGATATTTAATATATGTGCACTGGCTATATATAATATATGTGCACTGGATATATATAATATATGTGCACTGGATATTTAATATATGTGCAGTCGCTATATATAATATATGTGCACTGGAAATATAATATATGTGCACTGGATATATATTAAATATATGTGCACTGGATATTTAATAAATGTGCACTGGATATATATAATATATGTGCACTGGATATATATAATATATGTGCACTGGATATATAATATATGCGCACTGGATATTTAATATATGTGCACTGGATATTTAATAAATGTGCACTGGATATATATAATATATGTGCACTGGATATTTAATAAATGTGCACTGGATATATATAATATATGTGCACTGGATATTTATTACATGTGCACTGGCTATATAAAATATATGTGCACTGGAAATATAATATATGTGCACTGGATATAT
Organism: Leptodactylus fuscus; assembly: GCF_031893055.1. Classification (NCBI taxonomy): domain Eukaryota; kingdom Metazoa; phylum Chordata; class Amphibia; order Anura; family Leptodactylidae; genus Leptodactylus; species Leptodactylus fuscus. Next base: position 113,854 of record NW_027440568.1, read on the forward strand.
ATAATATATGTGCACTGGATATATATAATGTATGAGCGCTTGATATTTAAAATATGTGCACTGAATATATATAATGTATGTGCACTGGATATATAATATATGTGCACTGGATATTTAATATATGTGCACTGGATATTTAATAAATGTGCACTGCATATATATAATGTATGTGCACTGGATATATATAATATATGTGCACTGGATATATATAATATATGTGCACTGGATATATATAATGTATGTGCAATGGATATATATGTGCACTGGATATTTAATATATGTGCACTGGATATTTAATAAATGTGCACTGCATATATATAATGTATGTGCACTGGAAATATAATATATTTGCACTGGATATTTAATATATGTGCACTGGATATATAATATATCTGTACTGGATATTTAATATATGTGCACTGGATATATATAATATATGTGCACTGAAAATTTAATTTATGTGCATTGGATATGTATAATATATGCGCACTGGATATATATAATATATGTGCACTGGATATTTAATATATATGCACTGGATATTTAATAAATGTGCACTGCATATATATTAAATATATGTGCACTGGATATTTAATAAATGTGCACTGGATATTTAATATATGTGCACTGGATATATATAATATATGTGCACTGGATATATAATATATCTGTACTGGATATATAATATATGTGCATTGGATATATATAATATATGTGCACTGAAAATTTTATTTATGTGCATTGGATATGTATAATATATGTGCACTGGATATATATAATGTATGTGCACTGGATATATAATATATGTGCACTGGATATTTAATATATATGCACTGGATATTTAATAAATGTGCACTGCATATATATTAAATATATGTGCACTGGATATTTAATAAATGTACACTGGATATATATAATATATGTGAACTGGATATATATAATATATGTGCACTGGATATATAATATATGTGCACTGGATATTTAATATATGTGCACTGGATATTTAATAAATGTGCACTGGATATATATAATATATGTGCACTGGATATATAATATATGCGCACTGGATATTTAATATATGTGCACTGGATATTTAATAAATGTGCACTGGATATATATAATATATGTGCACTGGATATTTAATAAATGTGCACTGGATATATATAATATATGTGCACTGGATATTTATTACATGTGCACTGGCTATATATAATATATATGCACTGGAAATATAATATATGTGCACTGGATATATATAACGTATGTGCACTTGATATTTAATATATGTGCACTGAATATATATAATGTATGTGCACTGGATATATAATATATGTGCACTGGATATTTAATATATATGCACTGGATATTTAATAAATGTGCACTGCATATATATTAAATATATGTGCACTGGATATTTAATAAATGTGCACTGGATATATATAATATATGTGAACTGGATATATATAATATATGTGCAATGGATATATAATATATGTGCACTGGATATTTAATATATGTGCACTGGATATTTAATAAATGTGCACTGGATATATATAATATATGTGCACTGGATATTTAATAAATGTGCACTGGATATATATAATATATGTGCACTGGATATTTAATATATGTGCACTGGATATATATAATATATGTGCAATGGAAATATCATATATGTGCACTGGATATATATAATGTATGTGCACTTGATATTTAATATATGTGCACTGAATATATATAATGTATGTGCACTGGATATATAATATATGTGCACTGGATATTTAATACATGTGCACTGGATATTTAATAAATGTGCACTGCATATATATAATGTATGTGCACTGGATATATATAATATATGTGCACTGGATATTTAATAAATGTGCACTGGATATATATATAACTATATATATATATATATATATATATGTATATATATATATATAAATATATATATTTATATATATATATATATATATATATATATATATATATATATATATATATTATATGTGCACTGGATATATATAATATATGTGCACTGGATATATAATATATGTGCACTGGATATTTAATAAATGTGCACTGCATATATATATAATGTATGTGCACTGGATATATATAATATATGTGCACTGGATATTTAATAAATGTGCACTGGATATATATAATATATGTGCACTGGATATATATAATATATGAGCACTGGATATTTAATAAATGTGCACTGGATATATATAATATATGTGCACTGGATATATAGAATATATGTGCACTGGATATATAATATATGTGCACTGGATATATATAATATATGTGAACTGGATATATAATATAATTGCACTGGATATTTAATATATTTGCACTGGATATATATAATATATGTGCACTGAAAATTTAATTTATGTGCACTGGATATGTATAATGTATGTGCAATGGATATTTAATATATGTGCACTGGATATAAATAATATATGTGCACTGGATATATAATATATCTGTACTGGATATTTAATATATGTGCACTGGATATATCTAATATATGTGCACTGAAAATTTAATTTATGTGCACTGGATATGTATAATATATGTGCACTGGATATATATAATGTATGTGCACTGGATATATAATATATGTGCACTGGATATTTAATATATGTGCACTGGATATTTAATAAATGTGCACTGGATATATATAATATATGTGCACTGGATATTTAATTAATGTGCACTGGATATATATAATATATGTGCACTGGATATTTATTATATGTGCACTGGATATATATAATGTATGTGCACTGGATATATAATATATGTGCACTGGATATTTAATATATATGCACTGGATATTTAATAAATGTGCACTGCATATATATTAAATATATGTGCACTGGATATTTAATAAATGTGCACTGGATATATATAATATATGTGAACTGGATATATATAATATATGTGCCCTGGATATGTAATATATGTGCACTGGATATATATAATATATGTGCACTGGATATATAATATATGTGCACTGGATATTTAAAATATGTGCACTGGATGTTTAATAAATGTGCACTGGATATATATAATATATGTGCACTGGATATTTAATAAATGTGCACTGGATATATATAATATATGTGCACTGGATATTTATTACATGTGCACTGGCTATATATAATATATGTGCACTGGAAATATAATATATGTGCACTGGATATATATAATGTATGTGCACTTGATATTTAATATATGTGCACTGAATATATATAATATATGTGCACTGGCAATTTAATATATGTGCACTGGATATTTAATAAATGTGCACTGCATATATATATAATGTATGTGCACTGGATATATATAATATATGTGCACTGGATATATATAATATAAGTGCACTGGATATATATAATGTATGTGCACTGGATATATATGTGCACTGGATATTTAATATATGTGCACTGGATATTTAATAAATGGGCACTGCATATATATAATGTATGTGCACTGGAAATATAATATATTTGCACTGGATATTTAATATATGTGCACTGGATATATAATATATCTGTACTGGATATTTAATATATGTGCAATGGATATATATAATATATGTGCACTGAAAATTTAATTTATGTGCATTGGATATGTATAATATATGTGCACTGGATATATATATAATGTATGTGCACTGGATATAAAATATATGTGCACTGGATATTTAATATATATGCACTGGATATTTAATAAATGTGCACTGCATATATATTAAATATATGTGCACTGGATATTTAATAAATGTGCACTGGATATTTAATATATGTGCACTGGATATATATAATATATGTGCACTGGATATATAATATATCTGTACTGGATATTTAATATATGTGCACTGGATATATATAATATATGTGCACTGAAAATTTAATTTATGTGCATTGGATATGTATAATATATGTGCACTGGATATATATAATGTATGTGCACTGGATATATAATATATGTGCACTGGATATTTAATATATATGCACTGGATATTTAATAAATGTGCACTGCATATATATTAAATATATGTGCACTGGATATTTAATAAATGTGCACTGGATATATATAATATATGTGAACTGGATATATATAATATATGTGCAATGGATATATAATATATGTGCACTGGATATTTAATATATGTGCACTGGATATTTAATAAATGTGCACTGGATATATATAATATATGTGCACTGGATATTTAATAAATGTGCACTGGATATATATAATATATGTGCACTGGATATTTAATATATGTGCACTGGATATATATAATATATGTGCAATGGAAATATCATATATGTGCACTGGATATATATAATGTATGTGCACTTGATATTTAATATATGTGCACTGAATATATATAATGTATGTGCACTGGATATATAATATATGTGCACTGGATATTTAATACATGTGCACTGGATATTTAATAAATGTGCACTGCATATATATAATGTATGTGCACTGGATATATATAATATATGTGCACTGGATATTTAATAAATGTGCACTGGATATATATATAACTATATATATATATATATATATATATATATATATATATATATGTATATATATATAAATATATATATTTATATATATATATATATATATATATATATATATATATATATATATATATGTATCTATATATATATATATATTATATGTGCACTGGATATATATAATATATGTGCACTGGATATATAATATATGTGCACTGGATATTTAATAAATGTGCACTGCATATATATATAATGTATGTGCACTGGATATATATAATATATGTGCACTGGATATTTAATAAATGTGCACTGGATATATATAATATATGTGCACTGGATATATATAATATATGAGCACTGGATATTTAATAAATGTGCACTGGATATATATAATATATGTGCACTGGATATATAGAATATATGTGCACTGGATATATAATATATGTGCACTGGATATATATAATATATGTGAACTGGATATATAATATAATTGCACTGGATATTTAATATATTTGCACTGGATATATATAATATATGTGCACTGAAAATTTAATTTATGTGGACTGGATATGTATAATATATGTGCACTGGATATATATAATGTATGTGCACTGGATATATAATATATGTGCACTGGATATTTAATAAATGTGCACTGGATATATATAATATATGTGCACTGGATATATAATATATGTGCACTGGATATTTAATAAATGTGCACTGCATATATATATAATGTATGTGCACTGGATATATATAATATATGTGCACTGGATATTTAATAAATGTGCACTGGATATATATAATATATGTGCACTGGATATATATAATATATGAGCACTGGATATTTAATAAATGTGCACTGGATATATATAATATATGTGCACTGGATATATAGAATATATGTGCACTGGATATTTAATATATGTGCACTGGATATAAATAATATATGTGCACTGGATATATAATATATCTGTACTGGATATTTAATATATGTGCACTGGATATATCTAATATATGTGCACTGAAAATTTAATTTATGTGCACTGGATATGTATAATATATGTGCACTGGATATATATAATGTATGTGCACTGGATATATAATATATGTGCACTGGATATTTAATATATGTGCACTGGATATTTAATAAATGTGCACTGCATATATATTAAATATATGTGCACTGGATATTTAATAAATGTGCACTGGATATATATAATATATGTGCACTGGATATATATATATATATATATATATATATATATATATATAATATATGTGCACTGGATATATAATATATGTGCACTGGATATTTAATAAATGTGCACTGGATATATATAATATATGTGCACTGGATATTTAATAAATGTGCACTGGATATTTATAATATATGTGCACTAGATATTTAATATATGTGCACTGGCTATATATAATATATGTGCATTGGATATATATAATATATGTGCACTGGATATTTAATATATGTGCACTCGCTATATATAATATATGTGCACTGGAAATATAACATAAGTGCACTGGATATATATTAAATATATGTGCACTGGATATTTAATTAATGTGCACTGGATATATATAATATATGTGCACTGGATATATATAATATATGTGCACTGGATATATAATATATGCGCACTGGATATTTAATATATGTGCACTGGATATTTAATAAATGTGCACTGGATATATATAATATATGTGCACTTGATATATAATAAATGCGCACTGGATATATATAATATATGTGCACTGGATATATAATATATTTGAACTGGATATTTAATATATGTGCACTGGATATATATAATATATGTGCACTGAAAATTTAATTTATGTGCACTAGATATGTATAATATATGTGCACTGGATATTTAATAAATGTGCACTGTATATATATAATATATGTGCACTGGATATTTAATAAATGTGCACTGGATATATATAATATATGTGCACTGGATATATATAATATATGTGCACTTGATATATAATATATGCGCACTGGATATATATAATATATGTGCACTGAAAATTTAATTTATGTGCACTGGATATGTATAATATATGTGCACTGGATATATATAATGTATGTGCACTGGATATATAATATATGTGGACTGGATATTTAATATATGTGCACTGGATATTTAATAAATGTGCACTGCATATATATTAAATATATGTGCACTGGATATTTAATAAATGTGCACTGGATATATATAATATATGTGCACTGGATATATATAATATATGTGCACTGGATATATAATATATGCGCACTGGATATTTAATATATGTGCACTGGATATTTAATAAATGTGCACTGGATATATATAATATATGTGCACTGGATATTTAATAAATGTGCACTGGATATATATAATATATGTGCACTGGATATTTATTACATGTGCACTGGCTATATATAATATATGTGCACTGGAAATATAATATATGTGCACTGGATATATATAATGTATGTGCACTTGATATTTAATATATGTGCACTGAATATATATAATGTATGTGCACTGGATATATAATATATGTGCACTGGATATTTTATATATGTGCACTATATATTTAATAAATGTGCACTGCATATATATAATGTATGTGCACTGGATATATATAATATATGTGCACTGGATATATATAATATATGCGCACTGGATATATATAATGTATGTGCACTGGATATATATGTGCACTGGATATTTAATATATGTGCACTGGATATTTAATAAATGTGCACTGCATATATATAATGTATGTGCACTGGAAATATAATATATTTGCACTGGATATTTAATATATGTGCACTGGATATATAATATATCTGTACTGGATATTTAATATATGTGCACTGGATATATATAATATATGTGCACTGAAAATTTAATTTATGTGCATTGGATATGTATAATATATGTGCACTGGATATATATAATGTATGTGCACTGGATATATAATATATGTGCACTGGATATTTAATATATATGCACTGGATATTTAATAAATGTGCACTGCATATATATTAAATATATGTGCACTGGATATTTAATAAATGTGCACTGGATATTTAATATATGTGCACTGGATATTTAATAAATGTGCACTGGATATATATAATATATGTGCACTGGATATTTAATAAATGTGCACTGGATATATATAATATATGTGCACTGGATATTGAATATATGTGCACTGGCTATATATAATATATGTGCACTGGATATATATAATATATGTGCACTGGATATTTAATATATGTGCACTCGCTATATATAATATATGTGCACTGGAAATATAATATATGTGCACTGGATATATATTAAATATATGTGCACTGGATATTTAATAAATGTGCACTGGATATATATATAATATATGTGCACTGGATATATATAATATATGTGCACTGGATATATAATATATGCGCACTGGATATTTAATATATGTGCACTGGATATTTAATAAATGTGCACTGGATATATATAATATATGTGCACTGGATATTTAATAAATGTGCACTGGATATATATAATATATGTGCACTGGATATTTATTACATGTGCATTAGCTATATAAAATATATGTGCACTGGAAATATTATATATGTGCACTGGATATATATAATGTATGTGCACTGGATATATAATATATGTGCACTGGATATTTATTACATGTGCACTGGCTATATATAATATATGTGCACTGGAAATATTATATATGTGCACTGGATATATATAATATATGTGCACTGGAAATATTATATATGTGCACTGGATATATATAATGTATGTGCACTGGATATTTAATAAATGTGCACTGTATATATATAATATATGTGCACTGGATATTTAATAAATGTGCATTGGATATATATAATATATGTGCACTGAAAATTTAATTTATGTGCACTGGATATGTATAATATATGTGCACTGGATATATATAATGTATGTGCACTGGATATATAATATATGTGGACTGGATATTTAATATATGTGCACTGGATATTTAATAAATGTGCACTGCATATATATAAATTTATGTGCACTGGATATTTAATAAATGTGCACTGGATATATATAATATATGTGCACTGGATATATATAATATATGTGCACTGGATATATAATATATGCGCACTGGATATTTAATATATGTGCACTGGATATATATAATATATGTGCACTGAAAATTTAATTTATGTGCACTAGATATGTATAATATATGTGCACTGGATATATATAATGTATGTGCACTGGATATATAATATATGTGGACTGGATATTTAATATATGTGCACTGGATATTTAATAAATGTGCACTGTATATATATTAAATATATGTGCACTGGATATTTAATAAATGTGCACTGGATATATATAATATATGTGCACTGGATATATATAATATATGTGCACTGGATATATAATATATGTGCACTGGATATTTAAAATATGTGCACTGGATATTTAATAAATGTGCACTGGATATATATAATATATGTGCACTGGATATTTAATAAATGTGCACTGGATATATATAATATATGTGCACTGGATATTTATTACATGTGCACTGGCTATATATAATATATGTGCACTGGAAATATAATATATGTGCACTGGATATATATAATGTATGTGCACTTGATATTTAATATATGTGCACTGAATATATATAATATATGTGCACTGGCAATTTAATATATGTGCACTGGATATTTAATAAATGTGCACTGCATATATATATAATGTATGTGCACTGGATATATATAATATATGTGCACTGGATATATATAATATATGTGCACTGGATATATATAATGTATGTGCACTGGATATATATGTGTACTGGATATTTAATATATGTGCACTGAAAATTTAATTTATGTGCATTGGATATGTATAATATATGTGCACTGGATATATATATAATGTATGTGCACTGGATATAAAATATATGTGCACTGGATATTTAATATATATGCACTGGATATTTAATAAATGTGCACTGCATATATATTAAATATATGTGCACTGGATATTTAATAAATGTGCACTGGATATTTAATATATGTGCACTGGATATATATAATATATGTGCACTGGATATATAATATATCTGTACTGGATATTTAATATATGTGCACTGGATATATATAATATATGTGCACTGAAAATTTAATTTATGTGCATTGGATATGTATAATATATGTGCACTGGATATATAATATATGTGCACTGGATATTTAATATATATGCACTGGATATTTAATAAATGTGCACTGCATATATATTAAATATATGTGCACTGGATATTTAATAAATGTGCACTGGATATATATAATATATGTGCACTGGATATATATAATATATGTGCACTGGATATATAATATATGCGCACTGGATATTTAATATATGTGCACTGGATATTTAATAAATGTGCACTGGATATATATAATATATGTGCACTGGATATTTAATAAATGTGCACTGGATATATATAATATATGTGCTCTGGATATTTATTACATGTGCACTGGCTATATATAATATATGTGCACTGGAAATATAATATATGTGCACTGGATATATAATATATCTGTACTGGATATTTAATACATGTGCACTGGATATATCTAATATATGTGCACTGAAAATTTAATTTATGTGCACTGGATATGTATAATATATGTGCACTGGATATATATAATGTATGTGCACTGGATATATAATATATGTGCACTGGATATTTAATATATGTGCACTGGATATTTAATAAATGTGCACTGCATATATATTAAATATATGTGCACTGGATATTTAATAAATGTGCACTGGATATATATAATATATGTGCACTGGATATATATATATATATATATATATATATATATATATATATATATATATATATAATATATGTGCACTGGATATATAATATATGTGCACTGGATATTTAATATATGTGCACTGGATATTTAATAAATGTGCACTGGATATATATAATATATGTGCACTGGATATTTAATAAATGTGCACTGGATATATATAATATATGTGCACTGGATATTTAATATATGTGCACTGGCTATATATAATATATGTGCACTGGATATATATAATATATGTGCACTGGATATTTAATAAATGTGCACTGGATATATATAATATATGTGCACTGGATATATAGAATATATGTGCACTGGATATATATAATATATGTGAACTGGATATATAATATAATTGCACTGGATATTTAATATATTTGCACTGGATATATATAATATATGTGCACTGAAAATTTAATTTATGTGCACTGGATATGTATAATATATGTGCACTGGATATTTAATATATGTGCACTGGATATAAATAATATATGTGCACTGGATATATAATATATCTGTACTGGATATTTAATATATGTGCACTGGATATATCTAATATATGTGCACTGAAAATTTAATTTATGTGCACTGGATATGTATAATATATGTGCACTGGATATATATAATGTATGTGCACTGGATATATAATATATGTGGACTGGATATTTAATATATGTGCACTGGATATTTAATAAATGTGCACTGCATATATATTAAATATATGTGCACTGGATATTTAATAAATGTGCACTGGATATATATAATATATGTGCACTGGATGGATATATATATATATATATATATATATATATATATATATATATATAATATATGTGCACTGGATATATAATATATGTGCACTGGATATTTAATATATGTGCACTGGATATTTAATAAATGTGCACTGGATATATATAATATATGTGCACTGGATATTTAATAAATGTGCACTGGATATATATAATATATGTGCACTGGATATTTAATATATGTGCACTGGCTATATATAATATATGTGCACTGGATATATATAATATATGTGCACTGGATATTTAATATATGTGCACTCGCTATATATAATATATGTGCACTGGAAATATAATATATGTGCACTGGATATATATTAAATATATGTGCACTGGATATTTAATAAATGTGCACTGGATATATATAATATATGTGCACTGGATATATATAATATATGTGCACTGGATATATAATATATGCGCACTGGATATTTAATATATGTGCACTGGATATTTAATAAATGTGCACTGGATATATATAATATATGTGCACTGGATATTTAATAAATGTGCACTGGATATATATAATATATGTGCACTGGATATTTATTACATGTGCACTGGCTATATAAAATATATATGCACTGGAAATATTATATATGTGCACTGGATATATATAATGTATGTGCACTGGATATATAATATATGTGCACTGGATATTTATTACATGTGCACTGGCTATATATAATATATGTGCACTGGAAATATTATATATGTGCACTGGATATATATAATATATGTGTACTGGAAATATAATATATGTGCACTGGATATATATAATGTATGTGCACTGGATATATATAATATATGTGCACTGGATATTTAATAAATGTGCACTGGATATATATAATATATGTGCACTGGATATTTAATAAATGTGCACTGGATATATATAATATATGTGCACTGGATATATATAATATATGTGCACTTGATATATAATATATGCGCACTGGATATATATAATATATGTGCACTGGATATATAATATATTTGAACTGGATATTTAATATATGTGCACTGGATATATATAATATATGTGCACTGAAAATTTAATTTATGTGCACTGGATATGTATAATATATGTGCACTGGATATATATAATGTATGTGCACTGGATATATAATATATGTGGACTGGATATTTAATATATGTGCACTGGATATTTAATAAATGTGCACTGCATATATATTAAATATATGTGCACTGGATATTTAATAAATGTGCACTGGAAATATATAATATATGTGCACTGGATATATATAATATATGTGCACTGGATATATAATATATGCGCACTGGATATTTAATATATGTGCACTGGATATTTAATAAATGTGCACTGGATATATATATAATATATGTGCACTGGATATTTAATAAATGTGCACTGGATATATATAATATATGTGCACTGGATATTTATTACATGTGCACTGGCTATATATAATATATGTGCACTGGAAATATAATATATGTGCACTGGATATATATAATGTATGTGCACTTGATATTTAATATATGTGCACTGAATATATATAATGTATGTGCACTGGATATATAATATATGTGCACTGGATATTTAATATATGTGCACTGGATATTTAATAAATGTGCACTGCATATATATAATGTATGTGCACTGGATATATATAATATATGTGCACTGGATATATATAATATATGTGCACTGGATATATATAATGTATGTGCACTGGATATATATGTGCACTGGATATTTAATATATGTGCACTGGATATTTAATAAATGTGCACTGCATATATATAATGTATGTGCACTGGAAATATAATATATTTGCACTGGATATTTAATATATGTGCACTGGATATATAATATATCTGTACTGGATATTTAATATATGTGCACTGGATATATATAATATATGTGCACTGAAAATTTAATTTATGTGCATTGGATATGTATAATATATGTGCACTGGATATATATAATGTATGTGCACTGGATATATAATATATGTGCACTGGATATTTAATATATATGCACTGGATATTTAATAAATGTGCACTGCATATATATTAAATATATGTGCACTGGATATTTAATAAATGTGCACTGGATATATAATATATGTGCACTGGATATATATAATATATGTGCACTGGATATATAATATATCTGTACTGGATATTTAATATATGTGCACTGGATATATATAATATATGTACAGTGAAAATTTTATTTATGTGCATTGGATATGTATAATATATGTGCACTGGATATATATAATGTATGTGCACTGGATATATAATATATGTGCACTGGATATTTAATATATATGCACTGGATATTTACTAAATGTGCACTGCATATATATTAAATATATGTGCACTGGATATTTAATAAATGTGCACTGGATATATATAATATATGTGAACTGGATATATATAATATATGTGCACTGGATATATAATATATGTGCACTGGATATTTAATATATGTGCACTGGATATTTAATAAATGTGCACTGGATATATATAATATATGTGCACTGGATATTTAATAAATGTGCACTGGATATATATAATATATGTGCACTGGATATTTAATATATGTACACTGGCTATATATAATATATGTGCACTGGATATATATAATATATGTGCACTGGATATTTAATATATGTGCACTCGCTATATATAATATATGTGCACTGGAAATATAATATATGTGCACTGGATATATATTAAATATATGTGCACTGGATATTTAATAAATGTGCACTGGATATATATAATATATGTGCACTGGATATATATATAATATATGTGCACTGGATATATAATATATGCGCACTGGATATTTAATATATGTGCACTGGATATTTAATAAATGTGCACTGGATATATATAATATATGTGCACTGGATATTTAATAAATGTGCACTGGATATATATAATATATGTGCACTGGATATTTATTACATGTGCACTGGCTATATAAAATATATGTGCACTGGAAATATTATATATGTGCACTGGATATATATAATGTATGTGCAATGGATATATAATATATGTGCACTGGATATTTATTACATGTGCACTGGCTATATATAATATATGTGCACTGGAAATATTATATATGTGCACTGGATATATATAATATATGTGCACTGAAAATTTAATTTATGTGCACTGGATATGTATAATATATGTGCACTGGATATATATAATGTATGTGCACTGGATATATAATATATGTGGACTGGATATTTAATATATGTGCACTGGATATTTAATAAATGTGCACTGCATATATATTAAATTTATGTGCACTGGATATTTAATAAATGTGCACTGGATATATATAATATATGTGCACTGGATATATATAATATATGTGCACTGGATATATAATATATGCGCACTGGATATTTAATATATGTGCACTGGATATTTAATAAATGTGCACTGGATATATATAATATATGTGCACTGGATATTTAATAAATGTGCACTGGATATATATAATATATGTGCACTGGATATTTATTACATGTGCACTGGCTATATATAATATATGTGCACTGGAAATATAATATATGTGCACTGGATATATATAATGTATGTGCACTTGATATTTAATATATGTGCACTGAATATATATAATGTATGTGCACTGGATATATAATATATGTGCACTGGATATTTTATATATGTGCACTATATATTTAATAAATGTGCACTGCATATATATAATGTATGTGCACTGGATATATATAATATATGTGCACTGGATATATATAATATATGTGCACTGGATATATATAATGTATGTGCACTGGATATATATGTGCACTGGATATTTAATATATGTGCACTGGATATTTAATAAATGTGCACTGCATATATATAATGTATGTGCACTGGAAATATAATATATTTGCACTGGATATTTAATATATGTGCACTGGATATATAATATATCTGTACTGGATATTTAATATATGTGCACTGGATATATATAATATATGTGCACTGAAAATTTAATTTATGTGCATTGGATATGTATAATATATGTGCACTGGATATATATAATGTATGTGCACTGGATATATAATATATGTGCACTGGATATTTAATATATATGCACTGGATATTTAATAAATGTGCACTGCATATATATTAAATATATGTGCACTGGATATTTAATAAATGTGCACTGGATATTTAATATATGTGCACTGGATATTTAATAAATGTGCACTGGATATATATAATATATGTGCACTGGATATTTAATAAATGTGCACTGGATATATATAATATATGTGCACTGGATATTTATTACATGTGCATTAGCTATATAAAATATATGTGCACTGGAAATATTATATATGTGCACTGGATATATATAATGTATGTGCACTGGATATATAATATATGTGCACTGGATATTTATTACATGTGCACTGGCTATATATAATATATGTGCACTGGAAATATTATATATGTGCACTGGATATATATAATATATGTGCACTGGAAATATTATATATGTGCACTGGATATATATAATGTATGTGCACTGGATATTTAATAAATGTGCACTGTATATATATAATATATGTGCACTGGATATTTAATAAATGTGCACTGGATATATATAATATATGTGCACTGGATATATATAATATATGTGCACTTGATATATAATATATGCGCACTGGATATATATAATATATGTGCACTGGATATATAATATATTTGAACTGGATATTTAATATATGTGCACTGGATATATATAATATATGTGCACTGAAAATTTAATTTATGTGCACTAGATATGTATAATATATGTGCACTGGATATATATAATGTATGTGCACTGGATATATAATATATGTGGACTGGATATTTAATATATGTGCACTGGATATTTAATAAATGTGCACTGTATATATATTAAATATATGTGCACTGGATATTTAATAAATGTGCACTGGATATATATAATATATGTGCACTGGATATATATAATATATGTGCACTGGATATATAATATATGTGCACTGGATATTTAAAATATGTGCACTGGATATTTAATAAATGTGCAGTGGATATATATAATATATGTGCACTGGATATTTAATAAATGTGCACTGGATATATATAATATATGTGCACTGGATATTTATTACATGTGCACAGGCTATATATAATATATGTGCACTGGAAATATAATATATGTGCACTGGATATATATAATGTATGTGCACTTGATATTTAATATATGTGCACTGAATATATATAATATATGTGCACTGGCAATTTAATATATGTGCACTGGATATTTAATAAATGTGCACTGCATATATATATAATGTATGTGCACTGGATATATATAATATATGTGCACTGGATATATATAATATATGTGCACTGGATATATATAATGTATGTGCACTGGATATATATGTGCACTGGATATTTAATATATGTGCACTGGATATTTAATAAATGTGCACTGCATATATATAATGTATGTGCACTGGAAATATAATATATTTGCACTGGATATTTAATATATGTGCACTGGATATATAATATATCTGTACTGGATATTTAATATATGTGCAATGGATATATATAATATATGTGCACTGAAAATTTAATTTATGTGCATTGGATATGTATAATATATGTGCACTGGATATATATATAATGTATGTGCACTGGATATAAAATATATGTGCACTGGATATTTAATATATATGCACTGGATATTTAATAAATGTGCACTGCATATATATTAAATATATGTGCACTGGATATTTAATAAATGTGCACTGGATATTTAATATATGTGCACTGGATATATATAATATATGTGCACTGGATATATAATATATCTGTACTGGATATTTAATATATGTGCACTGGATATATATAATATATGTGCACTGAAAATTTAATTTATGTGCATTGGATATGTATAATATATGTGCACTGGATATATATAATGTATGTGCACTGGATATATAATATATGTGCACTGGATATTTAATATATATGCACTGGATATTTAATAAATGTGCACTGCATATATATTAAATATATGTGCACTGGATATTTAATAAATGTGCACTGGATATATATAATATATGTGAACTGGATATATATAATATATGTGCAATGGATATATAATATATGTGCACTGGATATTTAATATATGTGCACTGGATATTTAATAAATGTGCACTGCATATATATAATGTATGTGCACTGGATATATATAATATATGTGCACTGGATATATATTAATATATGTGCACTGGATATATATAATGTATGTGCACTGGATATATATGTGCACTGGATATTTAATATATGTGCATTGGATATTTAATAAATGTGCACTGCATATATATAATGTATGTGCACTGGAAATATAATATATTTGCACTGGATATTTAATATATGTGCACTGGATATATAATATATCTGTACTGGATATTTAATATATGTGCACTGGATATATATAATATATGTGCACTGAAAATTTAATTTATGTGCATTGGATATGTATAATATATGTGCACTGGATATATATAATGTATGTGCACTGGATATATAATATATGTGCACTGGATATTTAATATATATGCACTGGATATTTAATAAATGTGCACTGCATATATATTAAATATATGTTGCACTGGATATTTAATAAATGTGCACTGGATATATAATATATGTGCACTGGATATATATAATATATGTGCACTGGATATATAATATATCTGTACTGGAAATTTAATATATGTGCACTGGATATATATAATATATGTACAGTGAAAATTTTATTTATGTGCATTGGATATGTATAATATATGTGCACTGGATATATATAATGTATGTGCACTGGATATATAATATATGTGCACTGGATATTTAATATATATGCACTGGATATTTAATAAATGTGCACTGCATATATATTAAATTATATGTGCACTGGATATTAATAAATGTGCACTGGATATATATAATATATGTGAACTGGATATATATAATATATGTGCACTGGATATATAATATATGTGCAATGGATATTTAATATATGTGCACTGGATATTTAATAAATGTGCACTGGATATATATAATATATGTGCAATGGATATTTAATAAATGTGCACTGGATATATATAATATATGTGCACTGGATATTTAATATATGTACACTGGCTATATATAATATATGTGCACTGGATATATATAATATATGTGCACTGGATATTTAATATATGTGCACTCGCTATATATAATATATGTGCACTGGAAATATAATATATGTGCACTGGATATATATTAAATATATGTGCACTGGATATTTAATAAATGTGCACTGGATATATATAATATATGTGCACTGGATATATATATAATATATGTGCACTGGATATATAATATATGCGCACTGGATATTTAATATATGTGCACTGGATATTTAATAAATGTGCACTGGATATATATAATATATGTGCACTGGATATTTAATAATGTGCACTGGATATATATAATATATGTGCACTGGATATTTATTACATGTGCACTGGCTATATAAAATATATGTGCACTGGAAATATTATATATGTGCACTGGATATATATAATGTATGTGCACTGGATATATAATATATGTGCACTGGATATTTATTACATGTGCACTGGCTATATATAATATATGTGCACTGGAAATATTATATATGTGCACTGGATATATATAATATATGTGCACTGGAAATATAATATATGTGCACTGGATATATATAATGTATGTGCACTGGATATATATAATATATGTGCACTGGATATTTAATAATGTGCACTGGATATATATAATATATGTGCACTGGATATTTAATAAATGTGCACTGGATATATATAATATATGTGCACTGGATATATATAATATATGTGCACTTGATATATAATATATGCGCACTGGATATATATAATATATGTGCACTGTATATATAATATATTTGAACTGGATATTTAATATATGTGCACTGGATATATATAATATATGTGCACTGAAAATTTAATTTATGTGCACTGGATATGTATAATATATGTGCACTGGATATATATAATGTATGTGCACTGGATATATAATATATGTGGACTGGATATTTAATATATGTGCACTGGATATTTAATAAATGTGCACTGCATATATATTAAATATATGTGCACTGGATATTTAATAAAATGTGCACTGGATATATATAATATATGTGCACTGGATATATATAATATATGTGCACTGGATATATAATATATGCGCACTGGATATTTAATATATGTGCACTGGAGTATTTAATAAATGTGCACTGGATATATATAATATATGTGCACTGGATATTTAATAAATGTGCACTGGATATATATAATATATGTGCACTGGATATTTATTACATGTGCACTGGCTATATATAATATATGTGCACTGGAAATATAATATATGTGCACTGGATATATATAATGTATGGTGCACTTGATATTTAATATATGTGCACTGAATATATATAATGTATGTGCACTGGATATATAATATATGTGCACTGGATATTTTATATATGTGCACTATATATTTAATAAATGTGCACTGCATATATATAATGTATGTGCACTGGATATATATAATATATGTGCACTGGATATATATAATATATGTGCACTGGATATATATAAATGAATGTGCACTGGATATATATGTGCACTGGATATTTAATATATGTGCACTGGATATTTAATAAATGTGCACTGCATATATATAATGTATGTGCACTGGAAATATAATATATTTGCACTGGATATTTAATATATGTGCACTGGATATATAATATATCTGTACTGGATATTTAATATATGTGCACTGGATATATATAATATATGTGCACTGAAAATTTAATTTATGTGCATTGGATATGTATAATATATGTGCACTGGATATATATAATGTATGTGCACTGGATATATAATATATGTGCACTGGATATTTAATATATATGCACTGGATATTTAATAAATGTGCACTGCATATATATTAAATATATGTGCACTGGATATTTAATAAATGTGCACTGGATATTTAATATATGTGCACTGGATATTTAATAAATGTGCACTGGATATATATAATATATGTGCACTGGATATTTAATAAATGTGCACTGATATATATAATATATGTGCACTGGATATTTAATATATGTGCACTGGCTATATATAATATATGTGCACTGGATATATATAATATATGTGCACTGGATATTTAATATATGTGCACTCGCTATATATAATATATGTGCACTGGAAATATAATATATGTGCAAGGATATATATTAAATATATGTGCACTGGATATTTAATAAATGTGCACTGGATATATATATAATATATGTGCACTGGATATATATAATATATGTGCACTGGATATATAATATATGCGCACTGGATATTTATATATGTGCACTGGATATTTAATAAATGTGCACTGGATATATATAATATATGTGCACTGGATATTTAATAAATGTGCACTGGATATATATAATATATGTGCACTGGATATTTATTACATGTGCATAGCTATATAAAATATATGTGCACTGGAAATATTATATATGTGCACTGGATATATATAATGTATGTGCACTGGATATTATAATATATGTGCACTGGATATTTATACATGTGCACTGGCTATATATAATATATGTGCACTGGAAATATTATATATGTGCACTGGATATATATAATATATGTGCACTGGAAATATTATATATGTGCACTGGAATATATAATAATGTATGTGCACTGGATATTTAATAAATGTGCACTGTATATATATAATATATGTGCACTGGATATTTAATAAATGTGCACTGGATATATATTAATATATGTGCACTGGATATATATATATATGTGCACTTGATATATAATATATGCGCACTGGATATATATAATATATGTGCACTGGATATTTAATATATGTGCACTGGATATATATAATATATGTGCACTGAAATTTAATTTATGTGCACTAGATATGTATAATATATGTGCACTGGATTATATAATGTATGTGCACTGGATATATAATATATGTGGACTGGATATTTAATATATGTGCACTGGATATTTAATAAATGTGCACTGTATATATATTAAAATATATGTGCACTGGATATTTAATAAATGTGCACTGGATATATATAATATATGTGCACTGGATATTATATAATATATGTGCACTGGATATATAATATATGTGCACTGATATTTAAAATATGTGCACTGGATATTTAATAAATGTGCACTGGATATATATAATATATGTGCACTGGATATTTAATAAATGTGCACTGGATATATATAATATATGTGCACTGGATATTTATTACATGTGCACTGGCTATATATAATATATGTGCACTGGAAATATAATATATGTGCACTGGATATATATAATGTATGTGCACTTGATATTTAATATATGTGCACTGAATATATATAATATATGTGCACTGGCAATTTAATATATGTGCACTGGATATTTAATAAATGTGCACTGCATATATATATAATGTATGTGCACTGGATATAAATAATATATGTGCACTGGATATATATAATATATGTGCACTGGATATATATAATGTATGTGCACTGGATATATATGTGCACTGGATATTTAATATATGTGCACTGGATATTTAATAAATGTGCACTGCATATATATAATGTATGTGCACTGGAAATATAATATATTTGCACTGGATATTTAATATATGTGCACTGGATATATAATATATCTGTACTGGATATTTAATATATGTGCAATGGATATATATAATATATGTGCACTGAAAATTTAATTTATGTGCATTGGATATGTATAATATATGTGCACTGGATATATATATAATGTATGTGCACTGGATATAAAATATATGTGCACTGGATATTTAATATATATGCACTGGATATTTAATAAATGTGCACTGCATATATATTAAATATATGTGCACTGGATATTTAATAAATGTGCACTGGATATTTAATATATGTGCACTGGATATATATAATATATGTGCACTGGATATATAATATATCTGTACTGGATATTTAATATATGTGCACTGGATATATATAATATATGTGCACTGAAAATTTAATTTATGTGCATTGGATATGTATAATATATGTGCACTGGATATATATAATGTATGTGCACTGGATATATAATAAATGTGCACTGGATATTTAATATATATGCACTGGATATTTAATAAATGTGCACTGCATATATATTAAATATATGTGCACTGGATATTTAATAAATGTGCACTGGATATATATAATATATGTGCACTGGATATATATAATATATGTGCACTGGATATATAATATATGCGCACTGGATATTTAATATATGTGCACTGGATATTTAATAAATGTGCACTGGATATATATAATGTATGTGCACTGGATATATAATATATGTGCACTGGATATTTAATATATATGCACTGGATATTTAATAAATGTGCACTGCATATATATTAAATATATGTGCACTGGATATTTAATAAATGTGCACTGGATATATAATATATGTGCACTGGATATATATAATATATGTGCACTGGATATATAATATATCTGTACTGGATATTTAATATATGTGCACTGGATATATATAATATATGTACAGTGAAAATTTTATTTATGTGCATTGGATATGTATAATATATGTGCACTGGATATATATAATGTATGTGCACTGGATATATAATATATGTGCACTGGATATTTAATATATATGCACTGGATATTTAATAAATGTGCACTGCATATATATTAAATATATGTGCACTGGATATTTAATAAATGTGCACTGGATATATATAATATATGTGAACTGGATATATATAATATATGTGCACTGGATATATAATATATGTGCACTGGATATTTAATATATGTGCACTGGATATTTAATAAATGTGCACTGGATATATATAATATATGTGCACTGGATATTTAATAAATGTGCACTGGATATATATAATATATGTGCACTGGATATTTAATATATGTACACTGGCTATATATAATATATGTGCACTGGATATATATAATATATGTGCACTGGATATTTAATATATGTGCACTCGCTATATATAATATATGTGCACTGGAAATATAATATATGTGCACTGGATATATATTAAATATATGTGCACTGGATATTTAATAAATGTGCACTGGATATATATAATATATGTGCACTGGATATATATATAATATATGTGCACTGGATATATAATATATGCGCACTGGATATTTAATATATGTGCACTGGATATTTAATAAATGTGCACTGGATATATATAATATATGTGCACTGGATATTTAATAAATGTGCACTGGATATATATAATATATGTGCACTGGATATTTATTACATGTGCACTGGCTATATAAAATATATGTGCACTGGAAATATTATATATGTGCACTGGATATATATAATGTATGTGCACTGGATATATAATATATGTGCACTGGATATTTATTACATGTGCACTGGCTATATATAATATATGTGCACTGGAAATATTATATATGTGCACTGGATATATATAATATATGTGCACTGGAAATATAATATATGTGCACTGGATATATATAATGTATGTGCTCTGGATATATATAATATATGTGCACTGGATATTTAATAAATGTGCACTGGATATATATAATATATGTGCACTGGATATTTAATAAATGTGCACTGGATATATATAATATATGTGCACTGGATATATATAATATATGTGCACTTGATATATAATATATGCGCACTGGATATATATAATATATGTGCACTGTATATATAATATATTTGAACTGGATATTTAATATATGTGCACTGGATATATATAATATATGTGCACTGAAAATTTAATTTATGTGCACTGGATATGTATAATATATGTGCACTGGATATATATAATGTATGTGCACTGGATATATAATATATGTGGACTGGATATTTAATATATGTGCACTGGATATTTAATAAATGTGCACTGCATATATATTAAATATATGTGCACTGGATATTTAATAAATGTGCACTGGATATATATAATATATGTGCACTGGATATATATAATATATGTGCACTGGATATATAATATATGCGCACTGGATATTTAATATATGTGCACTGGATATTTAATAAATGTGCACTGGATATATATAATATATGTGCACTGGATATTTAATAAATGTGCACTGGATATATATAATATATGTGCACTGGATATTTATTACATGTGCACTGGCTATATATAATATATGTGCACTGGAAATATAATATATGTGCACTGGATATATATAATGTATGTGCACTTGATATTTAATATATGTGCACTGAATATATATAATGTATGTGCACTGGATATATAATATATGTGCACTGGATATTTTATATATGTGCACTATATATTTAATAAATGTGCACTGCATATATATAATGTATGTGCACTGGATATATATAATATATGTGCACTGGATATATATAATATATGTGCACTGGATATATATAATGTATGTGCACTGGATATATATGTGCACTGGATATTTAATATATGTGCACTGGATATTTAATAAATGTGCACTGCATATATATAATGTATGTGCACTGGAAATATAATATATTTGCACTGGATATTTAATATATGTGCACTGGATATATAATATATCTGTACTGGATATTTAATATATGTGCACTGGATATATATAATATATGTGCACTGAAAATTTAATTTATGTGCATTGGATATGTATAATATATGTGCACTGGATATATATAATGTATGTGCACTGGATATATAATATATGTGCACTGGATATTTAATATATATGCACTGGATATTTAATAAATGTGCACTGCATATATATTAAATATATGTGCACTGGATATTTAATAAATGTGCACTGGATATTTAATATATGTGCACTGGATATTTAATAAATGTGCACTGGATATATATAATATATGTGCACTGGATATTTAATAAATGTGCACTGGATATATATAATATATGTGCACTGGATATTTAATATATGTGCACTGGCTATATATAATATATGTGCACTGGATATATATAATATATGTGCACTGGATATTTAATATATGTGCACTCGCTATATATAATATATGTGCACTGGAAATATAATATATGTGCACTGGATATATATTAAATATATGTGCACTGGATATTTAATAAATGTGCACTGGATATATATATAATATATGTGCACTGGATATATATAATATATGTGCACTGGATATATAATATATGCGCACTGGATATTTAATATATGTGCACTGGATATTTAATAAATGTGCACTGGATATATATAATATATGTGCACTGGATATTTAATAAATGTGCACTGGATATATATAATATATGTGCACTGGATATTTATTACATGTGCATTAGCTATATAAAATATATGTGCACTGGAAATATTATATATGTGCACTGGATATATATAATGTATGTGCACTGGATATATAATATATGTGCACTGGATATTTATTACATGTGCACTGGCTATATATAATATATGTGCACTGGAAATATTATATATGTGCACTGGATATATATAATATATGTGCACTGGAAATATTATATATGTGCACTGGATATATATAATGTATGTGCACTGGATATTTAATAAATGTGCACTGTATATATATAATATATGTGCACTGGATATTTAATAAATGTGCACTGGATATATATAATATATGTGCACTGGATATATATAATATATGTGCACTTGATATATAATATATGCGCACTGGATATATATAATATATGTGCACTGGATATTTAATATATGTGCACTGGATATATATAATATATGTGCACTGAAAATTTAATTTATGTGCACTAGATATGTATAATATATGTGCACTGGATATATATAATGTATGTGCACTGGATATATAATATATGTGGACTGGATATTTAATATATGTGCACTGGATATTTAATAAATGTGCACTGTATATATATTAAATATATGTGCACTGGATATTTAATAAATGTGCACTGGATATATATAATATATGTGCACTGGATATATATAATATATGTGCACTGGATATATAATATATGTGCACTGAATATTTAAAATATGTGCACTGGATATTTAATAATGTGCACTGGATATATATAATATATGTGCACTGGATATTTAATAAATGTGCACTGGATATATATAATATATGTGCACTGGATATTTATTACATGTGCACTGGCCTATATATAATATATGTGCACTGGAAATATAATATATGTGCACTGGATATATATAATGTATGTGCACTTGATATTTAATATATGTGCACTGAATATATATAATATATGTGCACTGGCAATTTAATATATGTGCACTGGATATTTAATAAATGTGCACTGCATATATATAATAATGTATGTGCACTGGATATAAATAATATATGTGCACTGGATATATATAATATATGTGCACTGGATATATATAATGTATGTGCACTGGATATATATGTGCACTGGATATTTAATATATGTGCACTGGATATTTAATAAATGTGCACTGCATATATATAATGTATGTGCACTGGAAATATAATATATTTGCACTGGATATTTAATATATGTGCACTGGATATATAATATATCTGTACTGGATATTTAATATATGTGCAATGGATATATATAATATATGTGCACTGAAATTTAATTTATGTGCATTGGATATGTATAATATATGTGCACTGGATATATATATAATGTATGTGCACTGGATATAAAATATATGTGCACTGGATATTTAATATATATGCACTGGATAATTTAATAAATGTGCACTGCATATATATTAAATATATGTGCACTGGATATTTAATAAATGTGCACTGGATATTTAATATATGTGCACTGGATATTATATATATGTGCACTGGATATATAATTATATCTGTACTGGATATTTAATATATGTGCACTGGATATATATAATATATGTGCACTGAAAATTTAATTTATGTGCATTGGATATGTATAATATATGTGCACTGGATATATATAATGTAGTGTGCACTGGATATATAATAAATGTGCACTGGATATTTAATATATATGCACTGGATATTTAATAAATGTGCACTGCATATATATTAAATATATGTGCACTGGATATTTAATAAATGTGCACTGATATATATAATATATGTGTCACTGGATATATATAATATATGTGCACTGGATATATAATATATGCGCACTGGATATTTAATATATGTGCACTGGATATTTAATAAATGTGCACTGGATATATATAATATATGTGCACTGGATATTTAATAAATGTGCACTGGATATATATATATATGTGCACTGGATATTTATTACATGTGCACTGGCTATATATAATATATGTGCACTGGAAATATAATATATGTGCACTGGATATATAATATATCTGTACTGGATATTTAATACATGTGCACTGGATATATCTAATATATGTGCACTGAAATTTAATTTATGTGCACTGGATATGTATAATATATGTGCACTGGATATATATAATGTATGTGCACTGGATATATAATATATGTGCACTGGATATTTAATATATGTGCACTGGATATTTAATAAATGTGCACTGCATATATATTAAATATATGTGCACTGGATATTTAATAAATGTGCACTGGATATATATAATATATGTGCACTGGATATTTAATATATGTGCACTGGATATTTAATAAATGTGCACTGGATAATATATAATATATGTGCACTGGATATTTAATAAATGTGCACTGGATATATATAATATATGTGCACTGGATATTAATATATGTGCACTGGCTATATATAATATATGTGCACTGGATATATATAATATATGTGCACTGGATATTTAATAAATGTGCACTGGATATATATAATATATGTGCACTGGATATATAGAATATATGTGCACTGAGATATATATAATATATGTGAACTGGATATATAATATAATTGCACTGGATATTTAATATATTTGCACTGGATATATATAATATATGTGCACTGAAATTTAATTTATGTGCACTGGATATGTATAATATATGTGCACTGGATATTTAATATATGTGCACTGGATATAAAAAATATATATGTGCACTGGATATATAATATATCTGTACTGGATATTTAATATATGTGCACTGGATATATTTAATATATGTGCACTGAAAATTTAATTTATGTGCACTGGATATGTATAATATATGTGCACTGGATATATATAATGTATGTGCACTGGATATATAATATATGTGGACTGGATATTTAAAATATGTGCACTGGATATTTAATAAATGTGCACTGCATATATATTAAATATATGTGCACTGGATATTTAATAAATGTGCACTGGATATATATAATATATGTGCACTGGATATATATATATATATTATATATATATATATATATATGATATAATATATGTGCACTGGATATATAATAATATTGTGCACTGGATATTTAATATATGTGCACTGGATATTTAATAATGTGCACTGGATATATATAATATATGTGCACTGGATATTTAATAAATGTGCACTGGATATATATAATATATGTGCACTGATATTTAATATATGTGCACTGGCTATATATAATATATGTGCACTGGATATATATAATATATGTGCACTGGATATTTAATATATGTGCACTCGCTATATATAATATATGTGCACTGGAAATATAATATATGTGCACTGGATATATATTAAATATATGTGCACTGGATATTTAATAAATGTGCACTGGATTATATAATATATGTGCACTGGATATATATAATATATGTGCACTGGATATATAATATATGCGCACTGGATATTTAATATATGTGCACTGGATATTTAATAAATGTGCACTGGATATATATAATATATGTGCACTGGATATTTAATAAATGTGCACTGGATATATATAATATATGTGCACTGGATATTTATTACATGTGCACTGGCTATATAAAATATATGTGCACTGGAAATATTATATATGTGCACTGGATATATATAATGTATGTGCACTGGATATATAATATATGTGCACTGGATATTTATTACATGTGCACTGGCTATATATAATATATGTGCACTGGAAATATTATATATGTGCACTGGATATATATAATATATGTGTACTGGAAATATAATATATGTGCACTGGATATATATAATGTATGTGCACTGGATATATATAATATATGTGCACTGGATATTTAATAAATGTGCACTGGATATATATAATATATGTGCACTGGATATTTAATAAATGTGCACTGGATATATATAATATATGTGCACTGGATATATATAATATATGTGCACTTGATATATAATATATGCGCACTGGATATATATAATATATGTGCACTGGATATATAATATATTTGAACTGGATATTTAATATATGTGCACTGGATATATATAATATATGTGCACTGAAAATTTAATTTATGTGCACTGGATATGTATAATATATGTGCACTGGATATATATAATGTATGTGCACTGGATATATAATATATGTGGACTGGATATTTAATATATGTGCACTGGATATTTAATAAATGTGCACTGCATATATATTAAATATATGTGCACTGGATATTTAATAAATGTGCACTGGAAATATATAATATATGTGCACTGGATATATATAATATATGTGCACTGGATATATAATATATGCGCACTGGATATTTAATATATGTGCACTGGATATTTAATAAATGTGCACTGGATATATATAATATATGTGCACTGGATATTTAATAAATGTGCACTGGATATATATAATATATGTGCACTGGATATTTATTACATGTGCACTGGCTATATATAATATATGTGCACTGGAAATATAATATATGTGCACTGGATATATATAATGTATGTGCACTTGATATTTAATATATGTGCACTGAATATATATAATGTATGTTCACTGGATATATAATATATGTGCACTGGATATTTAATATATGTGCACTGGATATTTAATAAATGTGCACTGCATATATATAATGTATGTGCACTGGATATATATAATATATGTGCACTGGATATATATAATATATGTGCACTGGATATATATAATGTATGTGCACTGGATATATATGTGCACTGGATATTTAATATATGTGCACTGGATATTTAATAAATGTGCACTGCATATATATAATGTATGTGCACTGGAAATATAATATATTTGCACTGGATATTTAATATATGTGCACTGGATATATAATATATCTGTACTGGATATTTAATATATGTGCACTGGATATATATAATATATGTGCACTGAAAATTTAATTTATGTGCATTGGATATGTATAATATATGTGCACTGGATATATATAATGTATGTGCACAGAATATATAATATATGTGCACTGGATATTTAATATATATGCACTGGATATTTAATAAATGTGCACTGCATATATATTAAATATATGTGCACTGGATATTTAATAAATGTGCACTGGATATATAATATATGTGCACTGGATATATATAATATATGTGCACTGGATATATAATATATCTGTACTGGATATTTAATATATGTGCACTGGATATATATAATATATGTACAGTGAAAATTTTATTTATGTGCATTGGATATGTATAATATATGTGCACTGGATATATATAATGTATGTGCACTGGATATATAATATATGTGCACTGGATATTTAATATATATGCACTGGATATTTAATAAATGTGCACTGCATATATATTAAATATATATGCACTGGATATTTAATAAATGTGCACTGGATATATATAATATATGTGAACTGGACATATATAATATATGTGCACTGGATATATAATATATGTGCACTGGATATTTAATATATGTGCACTGGATATTTAATAAATGTGCACTGGATATATATAATATATGTGCACTGGATATTTAATAAATGTGCACTGGATATATATAATATATGTGCACTGGATATTTAATATATGTACACTGGCTATATATAATATATGTGCACTGGATATATATAATATATGTGCACTGGATATTTAATATATGTGCACTCGCTATATATAATATATGTGCACTGGAAATATAATATATGTGCACTGGATATATATTAAATATATGTGCACTGGATATTTAATAAATGTGCACTGGATATATATAATATATGTGCACTGGATATATATATATATATAATATATGTGCACTGGATATATAATATATGCGCACTGGATATTTAATATATGTGCACTGGATATTTATTTAGTAAATGTGCACTGGATATATATAATATATGTGCACTGGATATTTAATAAATGTGCACTGGATATATATAATATATGTGCACTGGATATTTATTACATGTGCACTGGCTATATAAAATATATGTGCACTGGAAATATTATATATGTGCACTGGATATATATAATGTATGTGCACTGGATATATAATATATGTGCACTGGATATTTATTACATGTGCACTGGCTATATATAATATATGTGCACTGGAAATATTATATATGTGCACTGGATAAATATAATATATGTGCACTGGAAATATAATATATGTGCACTGGATATATATAATGTATGTGCTCTGGATATATATAATATATGTGCACTGGATATTTAATAAATGTGCACTGGATATATATAATATATGTGCACTGGATATTTAATAAATGTGCACTGGATATATATAATATATGTGCACTGGATATATATAATATATGTGCACTTGATATATAATATATGCGCACTGGATATATATAATATATGTGCACTGTATATCTAATATATTTGAACTGGATATTTAATATATGTGCACTGGATATATATAATATATGTGCACTGAAAATTTAATTTATGTGCACTGGATATGTATAATATATGTGCACTGGATATATATAATGTATGTGCACTGGATATATAATATATGTGGACTGGATATTTAATATATGTGCACTGGATATTTAATAAATGTGCACTGCATATATATTAAATTTATGTGCACTGGATATTTAATAAATGTGCACTGGATATATATAATATATGTGCACTGGATATATATAATATATGTGCACTGGATATATAATATATGCGCACTGGATATTTAATATATGTGCACTGGATATTTAATAAATGTGCACTGGATATATATAATATATGTGCACTGGATATTTAATAAATGTGCACTGGATATATATAATATATGTGCACTGGATATTTATTACATGTGCACTGGCTATATATAATATATGTGCACTGGAAATATAATATATGTGCACTGAATATATATAATGTATGTGCACTGGATATATAATATATGTGCACTGGATATTTTATATATGTGCACTATATATTTAATAAATGTGCACTGCATATATATAATGTATGTGCACTGGATATATATAATATATGTGCACTGGATATATATAATATATGTGCACTGGATATATATATAATGTATGTGCACTGGATATATATGTGCACTGGATATTTAATATATGTGCACTGGATATTTAATAAATGTGCACTGCATATATATAATGTATGTGCACTGGAAATATAATATATTTGCACTGGATATTTAATATATGTGCACTGGATATATAATATATCTGTACTGGATATTTAATATATGTGCACTGGATATATATAATATATGTGCACTGAAAATTTAATTTATGTGCATTGGATATGTATAATATATGTGCACTGGATATATATAATGTATGTGCACTGGATATATAATATATGTGCACTGGATATTTAATATATATGCACTGGATATTTAATAAATGTGCACTGCATATATATTAAATATATGTGCACTGGATATTTAATAAATGTGCACTGGATATATATAATATATGTGCACTGGATATTTAATAAATGTGCACTGGATATATATAATATATGTGCACTGGATATTTAATATATGTGCACTGGCTATATATAATATATGTGCACTGGATATATATAATATATGTGCACTGGATATTTAATATATGTGCACTCGCTATATATAATATATGTGCACTGGAAATATAATATATGTGCACTGGATATATATTAAATATATGTGCACTGGATATTTAATAAATGTGCACTGGATATATATATATATATATGTGCACTGGATATATTTAATATATGTGCACTGGATATATAATATATGCGCACTGGATATTTAATATATGTGCACTGGATATTTAATAAATGTGCACTGGATATATATAATATATGTGCACTGGATATTTAATAAATGTGCACTGAATATATATAATATATGTGCACTGGATATTTATTACATGTGCATTAGCTATATAAAATATATGTGCACTGGAAATATTATATATGTGCACTGGATATATATAATGTATGTGCACTGGATATATAATATATGTGCACTGGATATTTATTACATGTGCACTGGCTATATATAATATATGTGCACTGGAAATATTATATATGTGCACTGGATATATATAATATATGTGCACTGGAAATATTATATATGTGCACTGGATATATATAATGTATGTGCACTGGATATTTAATAAATGTGCACTGTATATATATAATATATGTGCACTGGATATTTAATAAATGTGTACTGGATATTTAATATATGTGCACTGGATATATATATAATATATGTGCACTGGATATATAATATATCTGTACTGGATATTTAATATATGTGCACTGGATATATATAATATATGTGCACTGAAAATTTTATTTATGTGCATTGGATATGTATAATATATGTGCACTGGATATATATAATGCATGTGCACTGGATATATAATATATGTGCACTGGATATTTAATATATATGCACTGGATATTTAATAAATGTGCACTGCATATATATTAAATATATGTGCACTGGATATTTAATAAATGTGCACTGGATATATATAATATATGTGAACTGGATATATATAATATATGTGCACTCGATATATAATATATGTGCACTGGATATTTAATATATGTGCACTGGATATTTAATAAATGTGCACTGGATATATATAATATATGTGCACTGGATATTTAATAAATGTGCACTGGATATATATAATATATGTGCACTGGATATTTATTATATGTGCACTGGCTATATATAATATATGTGCACTGGATATATATAATATATGTGCACTGGATATTTAATATACGTGCACTCGCTATATATAATATATGTGCACTGGAAATATAATATATGTGCACCGGATATATATTAAATATATGTGCACTGGATATTTAATAAATGTGCACTGGATATATATAATATATGTGCACTGGATATATATAATATATGTGCACTGGATATATAATATATGCGCACTGGATATTTAATATATGTGCACTGGATATTTAATAAATGTGCACTGGATATATATAATATATGTGCACTGGATATTTAATAAATGTGAACTGGATATATATAATATATGTGCACTGGATATTTATTACATGTGCACTGGCTATATAAAATATATGTGCACTGGAAATATTATATATGTGCACTGGATATATATAATGTATGTGCACTGGATATATAATATATGTGCACTGGATATTTATTACATGTGCACTGGCTATATATAATATATGTGCACTGGAAATATTATATATGTGCACTGGATATATATAATATATGTGCACTGGAAATATAATATATGTGCACTGGATATATATAATGTATGTGTACTGGATATATATAATATATGTGCACTGGATATTTAATAAATGTGCACTGGATATATATAATATATGTGCACTGGATATTTAATAAATGTGCACTGGATATATATAATATATGTGCACTGGATATATATAATATATGTGCACTTGATATATAATATATGCGCACTGGATATATATAATATATGTGCACTGGATATATAATATATTTGAACTGGATATTTAATATATGTGCACTGGATATATATAATATATGTGCACTGAAAATTTAATTTATGTGCACTGGATATGTATAATATATGTGTACTGGATATATATAATGTATGTGCAATGGATATATAATATATGTGGACTGGATATTTAATATATATGCACTGGATATTTAATAAATGTGCACTGCATATATATTAAATATATGTGCACTGGATATTTAATAAATATGCACTGGATATATATAATATATGTGCACTGGATATATATAATATATGTGCACTGGATATATAATATATGCGCACTGGATATTTAATATATGTGCACTGGATATTTAATAAATGTGCACTGGATATATATAATATATGTGCACTGGATATTTATTACATGTGCACTGGCTATATATAATATATGTGCACTGGAAATATAATATATGTGCACTGGATATATATAATGTATGTGCACTTGATATTTAATATATGTGCACTGAATATATATAATGTATGTGCACTGGATATATAATATATGTGCACTGGATATTTAATATATGTGCACTGGATATTTAATAAATGTGCACTGCATATATATAATGTATGTGCACTAGATATATATAATATATGTGCACTGGATATATATAATATATGTGCACTGGATATATATAATGTATGTGCACTGGATATATAATATATGTGCACTGGATATTTAATATATATGCATTGGATATTTAATAAATGTGCACTGCATATATATTAAATATATGTGCACTGGATATTTAATAAATGTGCACTGGATATTTAATTTATGTGCACTGGATATTTAATAAATGTGCACTGGATATATATAATATATGTGCACTGGATATTTAATAAATGTGCACTGGATATATATAATATATGTGCACTGGATATTTATTATATGTGCACTGGCTATATATAATATATGTGCACTGGATATATATAATATATGTGCACTGGATATTTAATATACGTGCACTCGCTATATATAATATATGTGCACTGGAAATATAATATATGTGCACCGGATATATATTAAATATATGTGCACTGGATATTTAATAAATGTGCACTGGATATATATAATATATGTGCACTGGATATATATAATATATGTGCACTGGATATATAATATATGCGCACTGGATATTTAATATATGTGCACTGGATATTTAATAAATGTGCACTGGATATATATAATATATGTGCACTGGATATTTAATAAATGTGAACTGGATATATATAATATATGTGCACTGGATATTTATTACATGTGCACTGGCTATATAAAATATATGTGCACTGGAAATATTATATATGTGCACTGGATATATATAATGTATGTGCACTGGATATATAATATATGTGCACTGGATATTTATTACATGTGCACTGGCTATATATAATATATGTGCACTGGAAATATTATATATGTGCACTGGATATATATAATATATGTGCACTGGAAATATAATATATGTGCACTGGATATATATAATGTATGTGTACTGGATATATATAATATATGTGCACTGGATATTTAATAAATGTGCACTGGATATATATAATATATGTGCACTGGATATTTAATAAATGTGCACTGGATATATATAATATATGTGCACTGGATATATATAATATATGTGCACTTGATATATAATATATGCGCACTGGATATATATAATATATGTGCACTGGATATATAATATATTTGAACTGGATATTTAATATATGTGCACTGGATATATATAATATATGTGCACTGAAAATTTAATTTATGTGCACTGGATATGTATAATATATGTGTACTGGATATATATAATGTATGTGCAATGGATATATAATATATGTGGACTGGATATTTAATATATATGCACTGGATATTTAATAAATGTGCACTGCATATATATTAAATATATGTGCACTGGATATTTAATAAATATGCACTGGATATATATAATATATGTGCACTGGATATATATAATATATGTGCACTGGATATATAATATATGCGCACTGGATATTTAATATATGTGCACTGGATATTTAATAAATGTGCACTGGATATATATAATATATGTGCACTGGATATTTATTACATGTGCACTGGCTATATATAATATATGTGCACTGGAAATATAATATATGTGCACTGGATATATATAATGTATGTGCACTTGATATTTAATATATGTGCACTGAATATATATAATGTATGTGCACTGGATATATAATATATGTGCACTGGATATTTAATATATGTGCACTGGATATTTAATAAATGTGCACTGCATATATATAATGTATGTGCACTAGATATATATAATATATGTGCACTGGATATATATAATATATGTGCACTGGATATATATAATGTATGTGCACTGGATATATAATATATGTGCACTGGATATTTAATATATATGCATTGGATATTTAATAAATGTGCACTGCATATATATTAAATATATGTGCACTGGATATTTAATAAATGTGCACTGGATATTTAATTTATGTGCACTGGATATTTAATAAATGTGCACTGGATATATATAATATATGTGCACTGGATATTTAATAAATGTGCACTGGATATATATAATATATGTGCACTGGATATTTAATATATGTGCACTGGCTATATATAATATATGTGCACTGGATATATATAATATATGTGCACTGGATATTTAATATATGTGCACTCGCTATATATAATATATGTGCACTGGAAATATAATATATGTGCACTGGATATATATTAAATATATGTGCACTGGATATTTAATAAATGTGCACTGGATATATATATATATATATAGGTGCACTGGATATATAATATATGCGCACTGGATATTTAATATATGTGCACTGGATATTTAATAAATGTGCACTGGATATATATAATATATGTGCACTGGATATTTAATAAATGTGCACTGGATATATATAATATATGTGCACTGGATATTTATTACATGTGCACTGGCTATATAAAATATATGTGCACTGGAAATATTATATATGTGCACTGGATATATATAATGTATGTGCACTGGATATATAATATATGTGCACTGGATATTTATTACATGTGCACTGGCTATATATAATATATGTGCACTGGAAATATTATATATGTGCGCTGGATATATATAATATATGTGCACTGGAAATATAATATATGTGCACTGGATATATATAATGTATGTGCACTGGATATATATAATATATGTGCTTTGGATATTTAATAAATGTGCACTGGATATATATAATATATGTGCACTGGATATTTAATAAATGTGCACTGGATATATATAATATATGTGCACTGGATATATATAATATATGTGCACTTGATATATAATATATGCGCACTGGATATATATAATATATGTGCACTGGATATATAATATATTTGAACTGGATATTTAATATATGTGCACTGGATATATATAATATATGTGCACTGAAAATTTAATTTATGTGCACTGGATATGTATAATATATGTGCACTGGATATATATAATGTATGTGCACTGGATATATTATGAATGTGGACTGGATATTTAATATATGTGCACTGGATATTTAATAAATGTGCACTGCATATATATTAAATATATGTGCACTGGATATTTAATAAATGTGCACTGGATATATATAATATATGTGCACTGGATATATATAATATATGTGCACTGGATATATAATATATGCGCACTGGATATTTAATATATGTGCACTGGATATATATAATGTATGTGCACTTGATATTTAATATATGTGCACTGAATATATATAATGTATGTGCACTGGATATATAATATATGTGCACTGGATATTTAATATATGTGCACTGGATATTTAATAAATGTGCACTGCATATATATAATGTATGTGCACTAGATATATATAATATATGTGCACTGGATATATATAATATATGTGCACTGGATATATATAATGTATGTGCACTGGATATATAATATATGTGCACTGGATATTTAATATATATGCATTGGATATTTAATAAATGTGCACTGCATATATATTAAATATATGTGCACTGGATATTTAATAAATGTGCACTGGATATTTAATTTATGTGCACTGGATATTTAATAAATGTGCACTGGATATATATAATATATGTGCACTGGATATTTAATAAATGTGCACTGGATATATATAATATATGTGCACTGGATATTTATTATATGTGCACTGGCTATATATAATATATGTGCACTGGATATATATAATATATGTGCACTGGATATTTAATATACGTGCACTCGCTATATATAATATATGTGCACTGGAAATATAATATATGTGCACCGGATATATATTAAATATATGTGCACTGGATATTTAATAAATGTGCACTGGATATATATAATATATGTGCACTGGATATATATAATATATGTGCACTGGATATATAATATATGCGCACTGGATATTTAATATATGTGCACTGGATATTTAATAAATGTGCACTGGATATATATAATATATGTGCACTGGATATTTAATAAATGTGAACTGGATATATATAATATATGTGCACTGGATATTTATTACATGTGCACTGGCTATATAAAATATATGTGCACTGGAAATATTATATATGTGCACTGGATATATATAATGTATGTGCACTGGATATATAATATATGTGCACTGGATATTTATTACATGTGCACTGGCTATATATAATATATGTGCACTGGAAATATTATATATGTGCACTGGATATATATAATATATGTGCACTGGAAATATAATATATGTGCACTGGATATATATAATGTATGTGTACTGGATATATATAATATATGTGCACTGGATATTTAATAAATGTGCACTGGATATATATAATATATGTGCACTGGATATTTAATAAATGTGCACTGGATATATATAATATATGTGCACTGGATATATATAATATATGTGCACTTGATATATAATATATGCGCACTGGATATATATAATATATGTGCACTGGATATATAATATATTTGAACTGGATATTTAATATATGTGCACTGGATATATATAATATATGTGCACTGAAAATTTAATTTATGTGCACTGGATATGTATAATATATGTGTACTGGATATATATAATGTATGTGCAATGGATATATAATATATGTGGACTGGATATTTAATATATATGCACTGGATATTTAATAAATGTGCACTGCATATATATTAAATATATGTGCACTGGATATTTAATAAATATGCACTGGATATATATAATATATGTGCACTGGATATATATAATATATGTGCACTGGATATATAATATATGCGCACTGGATATTTAATATATGTGCACTGGATATTTAATAAATGTGCACTGGATATATATAATATATGTGCACTGGATATTTATTACATGTGCACTGGCTATATATAATATATGTGCACTGGAAATATAATATATGTGCACTGGATATATATAATGTATGTGCACTTGATATTTAATATATGTGCACTGAATATATATAATGTATGTGCACTGGATATATAATATATGTGCACTGGATATTTAATATATGTGCACTGGATATTTAATAAATGTGCACTGCATATATATAATGTATGTGCACTAGATATATATAATATATGTGCACTGGATATATATAATATATGTGCACTGGATATATATAATGTATGTGCACTGGATATATAATATATGTGCACTGGATATTTAATATATATGCATTGGATATTTAATAAATGTGCACTGCATATATATTAAATATATGTGCACTGGATATTTAATAAATGTGCACTGGATATTTAATTTATGTGCACTGGATATTTAATAAATGTGCACTGGATATATATAATATATGTGCACTGGATATTTAATAAATGTGCACTGGATATATATAATATATGTGCACTGGATATTTAATATATGTGCACTGGCTATATATAATATATGTGCACTGGATATATATAATATATGTGCACTGGATATTTAATATATGTGCACTCGCTATATATAATATATGTGCACTGGAAATATAATATATGTGCACTGGATATATATTAAATATATGTGCACTGGATATTTAATAAATGTGCACTGGATATATATATATATATATAGGTGCACTGGATATATAATATATGCGCACTGGATATTTAATATATGTGCACTGGATATTTAATAAATGTGCACTGGATATATATAATATATGTGCACTGGATATTTAATAAATGTGCACTGGATATATATAATATATGTGCACTGGATATTTATTACATGTGCACTGGCTATATAAAATATATGTGCACTGGAAATATTATATATGTGCACTGGATATATATAATGTATGTGCACTGGATATATAATATATGTGCACTGGATATTTATTACATGTGCACTGGCTATATATAATATATGTGCACTGGAAATATTATATATGTGCGCTGGATATATATAATATATGTGCACTGGAAATATAATATATGTGCACTGGATATATATAATGTATGTGCACTGGATATATATAATATATGTGCTTTGGATATTTAATAAATGTGCACTGGATATATATAATATATGTGCACTGGATATTTAATAAATGTGCACTGGATATATATAATATATGTGCACTGGATATATATAATATATGTGCACTTGATATATAATATATGCGCACTGGATATATATAATATATGTGCACTGGATATATAATATATTTGAACTGGATATTTAATATATGTGCACTGGATATATATAATATATGTGCACTGAAAATTTAATTTATGTGCACTGGATATGTATAATATATGTGCACTGGATATATATAATGTATGTGCACTGGATATATTATGAATGTGGACTGGATATTTAATATATGTGCACTGGATATTTAATAAATGTGCACTGCATATATATTAAATATATGTGCACTGGATATTTAATAAATGTGCACTGGATATATATAATATATGTGCACTGGATATATATAATATATGTGCACTGGATATATAATATATGCGCACTGGATATTTAATATATGTGCACTGGATATTTAATAAATGTGCACTGGATATATATAATATATGTGCACTGGATATTTAATAAATGTGCACTGGATATATATAATATATGTGCACTGGATATTTATTACATGTGCACTGGCTATATATAATATATGTGCACTGGAAATATAATATATGTGCACTGGATATATATAATGTATGTGCACTTGATAGTTAATATATGTGCACTGAATATATATAATGTATGTGCACTGGATATATAATATATGTGCACTGGATATTTAATATATGTGCACTGGATATTTAATAAATGTGCACTGCATATATATAATGTATGTGCACTGGATATATATAATATATGAGCACTGGATATATATAATATATGTGCACTGGATATATATAATGTATGTGCACTGGATATATATGTGCACTGGATATTTAATATATGTGCACTGGTTATTTAATAAATGTGCACTGCATATATATAATGTATGTGCACTGGAAATATAATATATTTGCACTGGATATTTAATATTTGTGCACTGGATATATAATATATCTGTACTGGATGATTAATATATGTGCACT
The DNA here is from genome assembly GCF_031893055.1 of Leptodactylus fuscus. NCBI lineage: Eukaryota > Metazoa > Chordata > Amphibia > Anura > Leptodactylidae > Leptodactylus > Leptodactylus fuscus. The sequence goes on from NW_027440568.1 coordinate 156,946, forward strand.
GGATATATATAATATATGTGCACTGAAAATTTAATTTATGTGCATTGGATATGTATAATATATGTGCACTGGATATATATAATGTATGTGCACTGGATATATAATATATGTGCACTGGATATTTAATATATAAGCACTGGATATTTAATAAATGTGCACTGCATATATATTAAATATATGTGCACTGGATATTTAATAAATGTGTACTGGATATTTAATATATGTGCACTGGATATATATAATATATGTGCACTGGATATATAATATATCTGTACTGGATATTTAATATATGTGCACTGGATATATATAATATATGTGCACTGAAAATTTTATTTATGTGCATTGGATATGTATAATATATGTGCACTGGATATATATAATGTATATGCACTGGATATATAATATATGTGCACTGGATATTTAATATATATGCACTGGATATTTAATAAATGTGCACTGCATATATATTAAATATATGTGCACTGGATATTTAATAAATGTGCACTGGATATATATAATATATGTGAACTGGATATATATAATATATGTGCACTGGATATATAATATATGTGCACTGGATATTTAATATATGTGCACTGGATATTTAATAAATGTGCACTGGATATATATAATATATGTGCACTGGATATTTAATAAATGTGCACTGGATATATATAATATATGTGCACTGGATATTTATTATATGTGCACTGGCTATATATAATATATGTGCACTGGATATATATAATATATGTGCACTGGATATTTAATATACGTGCACTCGCTATATATAATATATGTGCACTGGAAATATAATATATGTGCACTGGATATATATTAAATATATGTGCACTGGATATTTAATAAATGTACACTAGATATTTAATAAATGTGCACTGGATATATATAATATATGTGCACTGGATATATAATATATGTGCACTGGATATTTAATATATGTGCACTGGATATTTAATAAATGTGCATTGGATATATATAATATATGTGCACTGGATATTTAATAAATGTGAACTGGATATATATAATATATGTGCACTGGATATTTATTACATGTGCACTGGCTATATAAAACATATGTGCACTGGAAATATTATATATGTGCACTGGATATATATAATGTATGTGCACTGGAAATATAATATATGTGCACTGGATATATATAATATATGTGCACTGGAAATATAATATATGTGCACTGGATATATATAATGTATGTGTACTGGATATATATAATATATGTGCACTGGATATTTAATAAATGTGCACTGGATATATATAATATATGTGCACTGGATATTTAATAAATGTGCACTGGATATATATAATATATGTGCACTGGATATATATAATATATGTGCACTTGATATATAATATATGCGCACTGGATATATATAATATATGTGCACTGGATATATAATATATTTGAACTGGATATTTAATATATGTGCACTGGATATATATAATATATGTGCACTGAAAATTTAATTTATGTGCACTGGATATGTATAATATATGTGTACTGGATATATATAATGTATGTGCAATGGATATATAATATATGTGGACTGGATATTTAATATATATGCACTGGATATTTAATAAATGTGCACTGCATATATATTAAATATATGTGCACTGGATATTTAATAAATATGCACTGGATATATATAATATATGTGCACTGGATATATATAATATATGTGCACTGGATATATAATATATGCGCACTGGATATTTAATATATGTGCACTGGATATTTAATAAATGTGCACTGGATATATATAATATATGTGCACTGGATATTTATTACATGTGCACTGGCTATATATAATATATGTGCACTGGAAATATAATATATGTGCACTGGATATATATAATGTATGTGCACTTGATATTTAATATATGTGCACTGAATATATATAATGTATGTGCACTGGATATATAATATATGTGCACTGGATATTTAATATATGTGCACTGGATATTTAATAAATGTGCACTGCATATATGTAATGTATGTGCACTAGATATATATAATATATGTGCACTGGATATATATAATATATGTGCACTGGATATATATAATGTATGTGCACTGGATATATATGTGCACTGGATATTTAATATATGTGCACTGGATATTTAATAAATGTGCACTGCATATATATAATGTATGTGCACTGGAAATATAATATATTTGCACTGGATATTTAATATATGTGCACTGGATATATAATATATCTGTACTGGATATTTAATATATGTGCACTGGATATATATATAATATATGTGCACTGAAAATTTAATTTATGTGCATTGGATATGTATAATATATGTGCACTGGATATATATAATGTATGTGCACTGGATATATAATATATGTGCACTGGATTTTTAATATATATGCAGTGGATATTTAATAAATGTGCACTGCATATATATTAAATATATGTGCACTGGATATTTAATAAATGTGCACTGGATATTTAATATATGTGAACTGGATATATATAATATATGTGAACTGGATATATATAATATATGTGCACTGGATATGTAATATATGTGCACTAAATATTTAATATATGTGCACTGGATATTTAATAAATGTGCACTGGATATATATAATATATGTGCACTGGATATTTAATAAATGTGCACTGGATATATATAATATATGTGCACTGGATGTTTAATATATGTGCACTGGATATATATAATATATGTGCACTGGAAATATCATATATGTGCACTGGATATATATAATGTATGTGCACTTGATATTTAATATATATGCACTGAATATATATAATGTATGTGCACTGGATATTTAATACATGTGCACTGGATATTTAATAAATGTGCACTGCATATATATAATGTATGTGCACTGGATATATATAATATATGTGCACTGGATATTTAATAAATGTGCACTGGATATATATAATATATGTGCACTGAAAATTTAATTTATGTGCACTGGATATGTATAATATATGTGCACTGGATATATATAATGTATGTGCACTGGATATATTATGAATGTGGACTGGATATTTAATATATGTGCACTGGATATTTAATAAATGTGCACTGCATATATATTAAATATATGTGCAATGGATATTTAATAAATGTGCACTGGATATATATATTATATGTGCACTGGATATATATAATATATGAGCACTGGATATTTAATAAATGTGCACTGGATATATATAATATATGTGCACTGGATATATAGAATATATGTGCACTGGATATATAATATATGTGCACTGGATATATATAATATATGTGCACTGGATATATAATATATTTGAACTGGATATTTAATATATGTGCACTGGATATATATAATATATGTGCACTGAAAATTTAATTTATGTGCACTGGATATGTATAATATATGTGCACTGGATATATATAATGTATGTGCACTGGATATATTATGAATGTGGACTGGATATTTAATATATGTGCACTGGATATTTAATAAATGTGCACTGCATATATATTAAATATATGTGCACTGGATATTTAATAAATGTGCACTGGATATATATAATATATGTGCACTGGATATATATAATATATGTGCACTGGATATATAATATATGCGCACTGGATATTTAATATATGTGCACTGGATATTTAATAAATGTGCACTGGATATATATAATATATGTGCACTGGATATTTAATAAATGTGCACTGGATATATATAATATATGTGCACTGGATATTTATTACATGTGCACTGGCTATATATAATATATGTGCACTGGAAATATAATATATGTGCACTGGATATATATAATGTATGTGCACTTGATAGTTAATATATGTGCACTGAATATATATAATGTATGTGCACTGGATATATAATATATGTGCACTGGATATTTAATATATGTGCACTGGATATTTAATAAATGTGCACTGCATATATATAATGTATGTGCACTGGATATATATAATATATGAGCACTGGATATATATAATATATGTGCACTGGATATATATAATGTATGTGCACTGGATATATATGTGCACTGGATATTTAATATATGTGCACTGGTTATTTAATAAATGTGCACTGCATATATATAATGTATGTGCACTGGAAATATAATATATTTGCACTGGATATTTAATATTTGTGCACTGGATATATAATATATCTGTACTGGATGATTAATATATGTGCACTGGATATATATAATATATGTGCACTGAAAATTTAATTTATGTGCATTGGATATGTATAATATATGTGCACTGGATATATATAATGTATGTGCACTGGATATATAATATATGTGCACTGGATATTTAATATATAAGCACTGGATATTTAATAAATGTGCACTGCATATATATTAAATATATGTGCACTGGATATTTAATAAATGTGTACTGGATATTTAATATATGTGCACTGGATATATATAATATATGTGCACTGGATATATAATATATCTGTACTGGATATTTAATATATGTGCACTGGATATATATAATATATGTGCACTGAAAATTTTATTTATGTGCATTGGATATGTATAATATATGTGCACTGGATATATATAATGTATATGCACTGGATATATAATATATGTGCACTGGATATTTAATATATATGCACTGGATATTTAATAAATGTGCACTGCATATATATTAAATATATGTGCACTGGATATTTAATAAATGTGCACTGGATATATATAATATATGTGAACTGGATATATATAATATATGTGCACTGGATATATAATATATGTGCACTGGATATTTAATATATGTGCACTGGATATTTAATAAATGTGCACTGGATATATATAATATATGTGCACTGGATATTTAATAAATGTGCACTGGATATATATAATATATGTGCACTGGATATTTATTATATGTGCACTGGCTATATATAATATATGTGCACTGGATATATATAATATATGTGCACTGGATATTTAATATACGTGCACTCGCTATATATAATATATGTGCACTGGAAATATAATATATGTGCACTGGATATATATTAAATATATGTGCACTGGATATTTAATAAATGTACACTAGATATTTAATAAATGTGCACTGGATATATATAATATATGTGCACTGGATATATAATATATGTGCACTGGATATTTAATATATGTGCACTGGATATTTAATAAATGTGCATTGGATATATATAATATATGTGCACTGGATATTTAATAAATGTGAACTGGATATATATAATATATGTGCACTGGATATTTATTACATGTGCACTGGCTATATAAAACATATGTGCACTGGAAATATTATATATGTGCACTGGATATATATAATGTATGTGCACTGGAAATATAATATATGTGCACTGGATATATATAATATATGTGCACTGGAAATATAATATATGTGCACTGGATATATATAATGTATGTGTACTGGATATATATAATATATGTGCACTGGATATTTAATAAATGTGCACTGGATATATATAATATATGTGCACTGGATATTTAATAAATGTGCACTGGATATATATAATATATGTGCACTGGATATATATAATATATGTGCACTTGATATATAATATATGCGCACTGGATATATATAATATATGTGCACTGGATATATAATATATTTGAACTGGATATTTAATATATGTGCACTGGATATATATAATATATGTGCACTGAAAATTTAATTTATGTGCACTGGATATGTATAATATATGTGTACTGGATATATATAATGTATGTGCAATGGATATATAATATATGTGGACTGGATATTTAATATATATGCACTGGATATTTAATAAATGTGCACTGCATATATATTAAATATATGTGCACTGGATATTTAATAAATATGCACTGGATATATATAATATATGTGCACTGGATATATATAATATATGTGCACTGGATATATAATATATGCGCACTGGATATTTAATATATGTGCACTGGATATTTAATAAATGTGCACTGGATATATATAATATATGTGCACTGGATATTTATTACATGTGCACTGGCTATATATAATATATGTGCACTGGAAATATAATATATGTGCACTGGATATATATAATGTATGTGCACTTGATATTTAATATATGTGCACTGAATATATATAATGTATGTGCACTGGATATATAATATATGTGCACTGGATATTTAATATATGTGCACTGGATATTTAATAAATGTGCACTGCATATATGTAATGTATGTGCACTAGATATATATAATATATGTGCACTGGATATATATAATATATGTGCACTGGATATATATAATGTATGTGCACTGGATATATATGTGCACTGGATATTTAATATATGTGCACTGGATATTTAATAAATGTGCACTGCATATATATAATGTATGTGCACTGGAAATATAATATATTTGCACTGGATATTTAATATATGTGCACTGGATATATAATATATCTGTACTGGATATTTAATATATGTGCACTGGATATATATATAATATATGTGCACTGAAAATTTAATTTATGTGCATTGGATATGTATAATATATGTGCACTGGATATATATAATGTATGTGCACTGGATATATAATATATGTGCACTGGATTTTTAATATATATGCAGTGGATATTTAATAAATGTGCACTGCATATATATTAAATATATGTGCACTGGATATTTAATAAATGTGCACTGGATATTTAATATATGTGAACTGGATATATATAATATATGTGAACTGGATATATATAATATATGTGCACTGGATATGTAATATATGTGCACTAAATATTTAATATATGTGCACTGGATATTTAATAAATGTGCACTGGATATATATAATATATGTGCACTGGATATTTAATAAATGTGCACTGGATATATATAATATATGTGCACTGGATGTTTAATATATGTGCACTGGATATATATAATATATGTGCACTGGAAATATCATATATGTGCACTGGATATATATAATGTATGTGCACTTGATATTTAATATATATGCACTGAATATATATAATGTATGTGCACTGGATATTTAATACATGTGCACTGGATATTTAATAAATGTGCACTGCATATATATAATGTATGTGCACTGGATATATATAATATATGTGCACTGGATATTTAATAAATGTGCACTGCATATATATATAATGTATGTACACTGGATATATATAATATATGTGCAATGGATATTTAATAAATGTGCACTGGATATATATATTATATGTGCACTGGATATATATAATATATGAGCACTGGATATTTAATAAATGTGCACTGGATATATATAATATATGTGCACTGGATATATAGAATATATGTGCACTGGATATATAATATATGTGCACTGGATATATATAATATATGTGAACTGGATATATAATATAATTGCACTGGATATTTAATATATTTGCACTGGATATATATAATATATGTGCACTGAAAATTTAATTTATGTGCACTGGATATGTATAATATATGTGCACTGGATATTTAATATATGTGCACTGGATATAAATAATATATGTGCACTGGATATATAATATATCTGTACTGGATATTTAATATATGTGCACTGAATATCTATAATATATGTGCACTGAAAATTTAATTTATGTGCACTGGATATGTATAATATATGTGCACTGGATATATATAATGCATGTGCACTGGATATATAATATATGTGCACTGGATATTTAATATATGTGCACTGGATATTTAATAAATGTGCACTGCATATATATTAAATATATGTGCACTGGATATTTAATAAATGTGCACTGGATATATATAATATATGTGCACTGGATATATATATATATATATATATATATATATATATATATATATATAATATATGTACACTGGATATATAATATATGTGCACTGGATATTTAATATATGTGCACTGGATATTTAATAAAAGTGCACTGGATATATATAATATATGTGCACTGGATATTTAATAAATGTGCACTGGATATATATAATATATGTGCACTGGATATTTAATATATGTGCACTGGCTATATATAATATATGTGCACTGGATATATATAATATATGTGCACTGGATATTTAATATATGTGCACTCGCTATATATAATATATGTGCACTGGAAATATAATATATGTGCACTGGATATATATTAATTATATGTGCACTGGATATTTAATAAATGTGCAGTGGATATATATAATATATGTGCACTGGATATATATAATATATGTGCACTGGATATATAATATATGCGCACTGGAAATTTAATATATGTGCACTGGATATTTAATAAATTTGCACTGGATATATATAATATATGTGCACTGGATATTTAATAAATGTTCACTGGATATATATAATATATGTGCACTGGATATTTATTACATGTGCACTGGCTATATAAAATATATGTGCACTGGAAATATTATATATGTGCACTGGATATATATAATGTATGTGCACTGGATATATAATATATGTGCACTGGATATTTATTACATGTGCACTGGCTATATATAATATATTTGCACTGGAAATATTATATATGTGCGCTGGATATATATAATATATGTGCACTGGATATATATAATGTATGTGCACTGGATATATATGTGCACTGGATATTTAATATATGTGCACTGGATATTTAATAAATGTGCACTGCATATATATAATGTATGTGCACTGGAAATATAATATATTTGCACTGGATATTTAATATATGTGCACTGGATATATAAAATATCTGTACTGGATATTTAATATATGTGCACTGGATATATATAATATATGTGCACTGAAAATTTAATTTATGTGCATTGGATATGTATAATATATGTGCACTGGATATATATAATGTATGTGCACTGGATATTTAATATATATGCATTGGATATTTAATAAATGTGCACTGCATATATAATAAATATATGTGCATTGGATATTTAATAAATGTGCACTGGATATTTAATTTATGTGCACTGGATATTTAATAAATGTGCACTGGATATATATAATATATGTGCACTGGATATATATAATATATGTGCACTGGATATTTAATATATGTGCACTGGCTATATATAATATATGTGCACTGGATATATATAATATATGTGCACTGGATATTTAATATATGTGCACTCACTATATATAATATATGTGCACTGGAAATATAATATATGTGCACTGGATATATATTAAATATATGTGCACTGGATATTTAATAAATGTGCACTGGATATATATATATAATATATGTGCACTGGATATATATAATATAGGTGCACTGGATATATAATATATGCACACTGGATATTTAATATATGTGCACTGGATATTTAATAAATGTGCACTGGATATATATAATATATGTGGACTGGATATTTAATAAATGTGCACTGGATATATATAATATATGTGCACTGGATATTTATTACATGTGCACTGGCTATATAAAATATATGTGCACTGGAAATATTATATATGTGCACTGGATATATATAATGTATGTGCACTGGATATATAATATATGTGCACTGGATATTTATTACATGTGCACTGGCTATATATAATATATGTGCACTGGAAATATTATATATGTGCGCTGGATATATATAATATATGTGCACTGGAAATATAATATATGTGCACTGGATATATATAATGTATGTGCACTGGATATATAATATATGTGCACTGGATATTTAATATATATGCATTGGATATTTAATAAATGTGCACTGCATATATATTAAATATATGTGCACTGGATATTTAATAAATGTGCACTGGATATTTAATTTATGTGCACTGGATATTTAATAAATGTGCACTGGATATATATAATATATGTGCACTGGATATTTAATAAATGTGCACTGGATATATATAATATATGTGCACTGGATATTTATTATATGTGCACTGGCTATATATAATATATGTGCACTGGATATATATAATATATGTGCACTGGATATTTAATATACGTGCACTCGCTATATATAATATATGTGCACTGGAAATATAATATATGTGCACCGGATATATATTAAATATATGTGCACTGGATATTTAATAAATGTGCACTGGATATATATAATATATGTGCACTGGATATATATAATATATGTGCACTGGATATATAATATATGCGCACTGGATATTTAATATATGTGCACTGGATATTTAATAAATGTGCACTGGATATATATAATATATGTGCACTGGATATTTAATAAATGTGAACTGGATATATATAATATATGTGCACTGGATATTTATTACATGTGCACTGGCTATATAAAATATATGTGCACTGGAAATATTATATATGTGCACTGGATATATATAATGTATGTGCACTGGATATATAATATATGTGCACTGGATATTTATTACATGTGCACTGGCTATATATAATATATGTGCACTGGAAATATTATATATGTGCACTGGATATATATAATATATGTGCACTGGAAATATAATATATGTGCACTGGATATATATAATGTATGTGTACTGGATATATATAATATATGTGCACTGGATATTTAATAAATGTGCACTGGATATATATAATATATGTGCACTGGATATTTAATAAATGTGCACTGGATATATATAATATATGTGCACTGGATATATATAATATATGTGCACTTGATATATAATATATGCGCACTGGATATATATAATATATGTGCACTGGATATATAAAATATTTGAACTGGATATTTAATATATGTGCACTGGATATATATAATATATGTGCACTGAAAATTTAATTTATGTGCACTGGATATGTATAATATATGTGTACTGGATATATATAATGTATGTGCAATGGATATATAATATATGTGGACTGGATATTTAATATATATGCACTGGATATTTAATAAATGTGCACTGCATATATATTAAATATATGTGCACTGGATATTTAATAAATATGCACTGGATATATATAATATATGTGCACTGGATATATATAATATATGTGCACTGGATATATAATATATGCGCACTGGATATTTAATATATGTGCACTGGATATTTAATAAATGTGCACTGGATATATATAATATATGTGCACTGGATATTTATTACATGTGCACTGGCTATATATAATATATGTGCACTGGAAATATAATATATGTGCACTGGATATATATAATGTATGTGCACTTGATATTTAATATATGTGCACTGAATATATATAATGTATGTGCACTGGATATATAATATATGTGCACTGGATATTTAATATATGTGCACTGGATATTTAATAAATGTGCACTGCATATATATAATGTATGTGCACTAGATATATATAATATATGTGCAGTGGATATATATAATATATGTGCACTGGATATATATAATGTATGTGCACTGGATATATAATATATGTGCACTGGATATTTAATATATATGCATTGGATATTTAATAAATGTGCACTGCATATATATTAAATATATGTGCACTGGATATTTAATAAATGTGCACTGGATATTTAATTTATGTGCACTAGATATTTAATAAATGTGCACTGGATATATATAATATATGTGCACTGGATATTTAATAAATGTGCACTGGATATATATAATATATGTGCACTGGATATTTAATATATGTGCACTGGCTATATATAATATATGTGCACTGGATATATATAATATATGTGCACTGGATATTTAATATATGTGCACTCGCTATATATAATATATGTGCACTGGAAATATAATATATGTGCACTGGATATATATTAAATATATGTGCACTGGATATTTAATAAATGTGCACTGGATATATATATATATATAGGTGCACTGGATATATAATATATGCGCACTGGATATTTAATATATGTGCACTGGATATTTAATAAATGTGCACTGGATATATATAATATATGTGCACTGGATATTTAATAAATGTGCACTGGATATATATAATATATGTGCACTGGATATTTATTACATGTGCACTGGCTATATAAAATATATGTGCACTGGAAATATTATATATGTGCACTGGATATATATAATGTATGTGCACTGGATATATAATATATGTGCACTGGATATTTATTACATGTGCACTGGCTATATATAATATATGTGCACTGGAAATATTATATATGTGCGCTGGATATATATAATATATGTGCACTGGAAATATAATATATGTGCACTGGATATATATAATGTATGTGCACTGGATATATATAATATATGTGCTTTGGATATTTAATAAATGTGCACTGGATATATATAATATATGTGCACTGGATATTTAATAAATGTGCACTGGATATATATAATATATGTGCACTGGATATATATAATATATGTGCACTTGATATATAATATATGCGCACTGGATATATATAATATATGTGCACTGGATATATAATATATTTGAACTGGATATTTAATATATGTGCACTGGATATATATAATATATGTGCACTGAAAATTTAATTTATGTGCACTGGATATGTATAATATATGTGCACTGGATATATATAATGTATGTGCACTGGATATATTATGAATGTGGACTGGATATTTAATATATGTGCACTGGATATTTAATAAATGTGCACTGCATATATATTAAATATATGTGCACTGGATATTTAATAAATGTGCACTGGATATATATAATATATGTGCACTGGATATATATAATATATGTGCACTGGATATATAATATATGCGCACTGGATATTTAATATATGTGCACTGGATATTTAATAAATGTGCACTGGATATATATAATATATGTGCACTGGATATTTAATAAATGTGCACTGGATATATATAATATATGTGCACTGGATATTTATTACATGTGCACTGGCTATATATAATATATGTGCACTGGAAATATAATATATGTGCACTGGATATATATAATGTATGTGCACTTGATAGTTAATATATGTGCACTGAATATATATAATGTATGTGCACTGGATATATAATATATGTGCACTGGATATTTAATATATGTGCACTGGATATTTAATAAATGTGCACTGCATATATATAATGTATGTGCACTGGATATATATAATATATGAGCACTGGATATATATAATATATGTGCACTGGATATATATAATGTATGTGCACTGGATATATATGTGCACTGGATATTTAATATATGTGCACTGGTTATTTAATAAATGTGCACTGCATATATATAATGTATGTGCACTGGAAATATAATATATTTGCACTGGATATTTAATATTTGTGCACTGGATATATAATATATCTGTACTGGATGATTAATATATGTGCACTGGATATATATAATATATGTGCACTGAAAATTTAATTTATGTGCATTGGATATGTATAATATATGTGCACTGGATATATATAATGTATGTGCACTGGATATATAATATATGTGCACTGGATATTTAATATATAAGCACTGGATATTTAATAAATGTGCACTGCATATATATTAAATATATGTGCACTGGATATTTAATAAATGTGTACTGGATATTTAATATATGTGCACTGGATATATATAATATATGTGCACTGGATATATAATATATCTGTACTGGATATTTAATATATGTGCACTGGATATATATAATATATGTGCACTGAAAATTTTATTTATGTGCATTGGATATGTATAATATATGTGCACTGGATATATATAATGTATATGCACTGGATATATAATATATGTGCACTGGATATTTAATATATATGCACTGGATATTTAATAAATGTGCACTGCATATATATTAAATATATGTGCACTGGATATTTAATAAATGTGCACTGGATATATATAATATATGTGAACTGGATATATATAATATATGTGCACTGGATATATAATATATGTGCACTGGATATTTAATATATGTGCACTGGATATTTAATAAATGTGCACTGGATATATATAATATATGTGCACTGGATATTTAATAAATGTGCACTGGATATATATAATATATGTGCACTGGATATTTATTATATGTGCACTGGCTATATATAATATATGTGCACTGGATATATATAATATATGTGCACTGGATATTTAATATACGTGCACTCGCTATATATAATATATGTGCACTGGAAATATAATATATGTGCACTGGATATATATTAAATATATGTGCACTGGATATTTAATAAATGTACACTAGATATTTAATAAATGTGCACTGGATATATATAATATATGTGCACTGGATATATAATATATGTGCACTGGATATTTAATATATGTGCACTGGATATTTAATAAATGTGCATTGGATATATATAATATATGTGCACTGGATATTTAATAAATGTGAACTGGATATATATAATATATGTGCACTGGATATTTATTACATGTGCACTGGCTATATAAAACATATGTGCACTGGAAATATTATATATGTGCACTGGATATATATAATGTATGTGCACTGGAAATATAATATATGTGCACTGGATATATATAATATATGTGCACTGGAAATATAATATATGTGCACTGGATATATATAATGTATGTGTACTGGATATATATAATATATGTGCACTGGATATTTAATAAATGTGCACTGGATATATATAATATATGTGCACTGGATATTTAATAAATGTGCACTGGATATATATAATATATGTGCACTGGATATATATAATATATGTGCACTTGATATATAATATATGCGCACTGGATATATATAATATATGTGCACTGGATATATAATATATTTGAACTGGATATTTAATATATGTGCACTGGATATATATAATATATGTGCACTGAAAATTTAATTTATGTGCACTGGATATGTATAATATATGTGTACTGGATATATATAATGTATGTGCAATGGATATATAATATATGTGGACTGGATATTTAATATATATGCACTGGATATTTAATAAATGTGCACTGCATATATATTAAATATATGTGCACTGGATATTTAATAAATATGCACTGGATATATATAATATATGTGCACTGGATATATATAATATATGTGCACTGGATATATAATATATGCGCACTGGATATTTAATATATGTGCACTGGATATTTAATAAATGTGCACTGGATATATATAATATATGTGCACTGGATATTTATTACATGTGCACTGGCTATATATAATATATGTGCACTGGAAATATAATATATGTGCACTGGATATATATAATGTATGTGCACTTGATATTTAATATATGTGCACTGAATATATATAATGTATGTGCACTGGATATATAATATATGTGCACTGGATATTTAATATATGTGCACTGGATATTTAATAAATGTGCACTGCATATATGTAATGTATGTGCACTAGATATATATAATATATGTGCACTGGATATATATAATATATGTGCACTGGATATATATAATGTATGTGCACTGGATATATATGTGCACTGGATATTTAATATATGTGCACTGGATATTTAATAAATGTGCACTGCATATATATAATGTATGTGCACTGGAAATATAATATATTTGCACTGGATATTTAATATATGTGCACTGGATATATAATATATCTGTACTGGATATTTAATATATGTGCACTGGATATATATATAATATATGTGCACTGAAAATTTAATTTATGTGCATTGGATATGTATAATATATGTGCACTGGATATATATAATGTATGTGCACTGGATATATAATATATGTGCACTGGATTTTTAATATATATGCAGTGGATATTTAATAAATGTGCACTGCATATATATTAAATATATGTGCACTGGATATTTAATAAATGTGCACTGGATATTTAATATATGTGAACTGGATATATATAATATATGTGAACTGGATATATATAATATATGTGCACTGGATATGTAATATATGTGCACTAAATATTTAATATATGTGCACTGGATATTTAATAAATGTGCACTGGATATATATAATATATGTGCACTGGATATTTAATAAATGTGCACTGGATATATATAATATATGTGCACTGGATGTTTAATATATGTGCACTGGATATATATAATATATGTGCACTGGAAATATCATATATGTGCACTGGATATATATAATGTATGTGCACTTGATATTTAATATATATGCACTGAATATATATAATGTATGTGCACTGGATATTTAATACATGTGCACTGGATATTTAATAAATGTGCACTGCATATATATAATGTATGTGCACTGGATATATATAATATATGTGCACTGGATATTTAATAAATGTGCACTGCATATATATATAATGTATGTACACTGGATATATATAATATATGTGCAATGGATATTTAATAAATGTGCACTGGATATATATATTATATGTGCACTGGATATATATAATATATGAGCACTGGATATTTAATAAATGTGCACTGGATATATATAATATATGTGCACTGGATATATAGAATATATGTGCACTGGATATATAATATATGTGCACTGGATATATATAATATATGTGAACTGGATATATAATATAATTGCACTGGATATTTAATATATTTGCACTGGATATATATAATATATGTGCACTGAAAATTTAATTTATGTGCACTGGATATGTATAATATATGTGCACTGGATATTTAATATATGTGCACTGGATATAAATAATATATGTGCACTGGATATATAATATATCTGTACTGGATATTTAATATATGTGCACTGAATATCTATAATATATGTGCACTGAAAATTTAATTTATGTGCACTGGATATGTATAATATATGTGCACTGGATATATATAATGCATGTGCACTGGATATATAATATATGTGCACTGGATATTTAATATATGTGCACTGGATATTTAATAAATGTGCACTGCATATATATTAAATATATGTGCACTGGATATTTAATAAATGTGCACTGGATATATATAATATATGTGCACTGGATATATATATATATATATATATATATATATATATAATATAATATATGTACACTGGATATATAATATATGTGCACTGGATATTTAATATATGTGCACTGGATATTTAATAAAAGTGCACTGGATATATATAATATATGTGCACTGGATATTTAA
Organism: Leptodactylus fuscus; assembly: GCF_031893055.1. Taxonomy (NCBI): domain Eukaryota; kingdom Metazoa; phylum Chordata; class Amphibia; order Anura; family Leptodactylidae; genus Leptodactylus; species Leptodactylus fuscus. Next base: position 174,126 of record NW_027440568.1, read on the forward strand.
TAAATGTGCACTGGATATATATAATATATGTGCACTGGATATTTAATATATGTGCACTGGCTATATATAATATATGTGCACTGGATATATATAATATATGTGCACTGGATATTTAATATATGTGCACTCGCTATATATAATATATGTGCACTGGAAATATAATATATGTGCACTGGATATATATTAATTATATGTGCACTGGATATTTAATAAATGTGCAGTGGATATATATAATATATGTGCACTGGATATATATAATATATGTGCACTGGATATATAATATATGCGCACTGGAAATTTAATATATGTGCACTGGATATTTAATAAATTTGCACTGGATATATATAATATATGTGCACTGGATATTTAATAAATGTTCACTGGATATATATAATATATGTGCACTGGATATTTATTACATGTGCACTGGCTATATAAAATATATGTGCACTGGAAATATTATATATGTGCACTGGATATATATAATGTATGTGCACTGGATATATAATATATGTGCACTGGATATTTATTACATGTGCACTGGCTATATATAATATATTTGCACTGGAAATATTATATATGTGCGCTGGATATATATAATATATGTGCACTGGATATATATAATGTATGTGCACTGGATATATATGTGCACTGGATATTTAATATATGTGCACTGGATATTTAATAAATGTGCACTGCATATATATAATGTATGTGCACTGGAAATATAATATATTTGCACTGGATATTTAATATATGTGCACTGGATATATAAAATATCTGTACTGGATATTTAATATATGTGCACTGGATATATATAATATATGTGCACTGAAAATTTAATTTATGTGCATTGGATATGTATAATATATGTGCACTGGATATATATAATGTATGTGCACTGGATATTTAATATATATGCATTGGATATTTAATAAATGTGCACTGCATATATAATAAATATATGTGCACTGGATATTTAATAAATGTGCACTGGATATTTAATTTATGTGCACTGGATATTTAATAAATGTGCACTGGATATATATAATATATGTGCACTGGATATATATAATATATGTGCACTGGATATTTAATATATGTGCACTGGCTATATATAATATATGTGCACTGGATATATATAATATATGTGCACTGGATATTTAATATATGTGCACTCACTATATATAATATATGTGCACTGGAAATATAATATATGTGCACTGGATATATATTAAATATATGTGCACTGGATATTTAATAAATGTGCACTGGATATATATATATAATATATGTGCACTGGATATATATAATATAGGTGCACTGGATATATAATATATGCACACTGGATATTTAATATATGTGCACTGGATATTTAATAAATGTGCACTGGATATATATAATATATGTGGACTGGATATTTAATAAATGTGCACTGGATATATATAATATATGTGCACTGGATATTTATTACATGTGCACTGGCTATATAAAATATATGTGCACTGGAAATATTATATATGTGCACTGGATATATATAATGTATGTGCACTGGATATATAATATATGTGCACTGGATATTTATTACATGTGCACTGGCTATATATAATATATGTGCACTGGAAATATTATATATGTGCGCTGGATATATATAATATATGTGCACTGGAAATATAATATATGTGCACTGGATATATATAATGTATGTGCACTGGATATATATAATATATGTGCACTGGATATTTAATAAATGTGCACTGGATATATATAATATATGTGCACTGGATATTTAATAAATGTGCACTGGATATATATAATATATGTGCACTGGATATATATAATATATGTGCACTTGATATATAATATATGCGCACTTGATATATATAATATATGTGCACTGGATATATAATATATTTGAACTGGATATTTAATATATGTGCACTGGATATATATAATATATGTGCACTGAAAATTTAATTTATGTGCACTGGATATGTATAATATATGTGCACTGGATATATATAATGTATGTGCACTGGATATATTATATATGTGGACTGGATATTTAATATATGTGCACTGGATATTTAATAAATGTGCACTGCATATATATTAAATATATGTGCACTGGATATTTAATAAATGTGCACTGGATATATAATATATGTGCCCTGGATATATATAATATATGTGCACTGGATATATAATATATGCGCACTGGATATTTAATATATGTGCACTGGATATTTAATAAATGTGCACTGGATATATATAATATATGTGCACTGGATATTTAATAAATGTGCACTGGATATATATAATATATGTGCACTGGATATTTATTACATGTGCACTGGCTATATATAATATATGTGCACTGGAAATATAATATATGTGCACTGGATATATATAATGTATGTGCACTTGATATTTAATATATGTGCACTGAATATATATAATGTATGTGCACTGGATATATAATATATGTGCACTGGATATTTAATATATGTGCACTGTATATTTAATAAATGTGCACTGCATATATATAATGTATGTGCACTGGATATATATAATATATGAGCACTGGATATATATAATATATGTGCACTGGATATATATAATGTATGTGCACTGGATATATATGTGCACTGGATATTTAATATATGTGCACTGGTTATTTAATAAATGTGCACTGCATATATATAATGTATGTGCACTGGAAATATAATATATTTGCACTGGATATTTAATATATGTGCACTGGATATATAATATATCTGTACTGTATATTTAATATATGTGCACTGGATATATATAATATATGCGCACTGAAAATTTAATTTATGTGCATTGGATATGTATAATATATGTGCACTGGATATATATAATGTATGTGCACTGGATATATAATATATGTGCACTGGATATTTAATATATAAGCACTGGATATTTAATAAATGTGCACTGCATATATATTAAATATATGTGCACTGGATATTTAATAAATGTGTACTGGATATTTAATATATGTGCACTGGATATATATAATATATGTGCACTGGATATATAATATATCTGTACTGGATATTTAATATATGTGCACTGGATATATATAATATATGTGCACTGAAAATTTAATTTATGTGCATTGGATATGTATAATATATGTGCACTGGATATATATAATGTATGTGCACTGGATATATAATATATGTGCACTGGATATTTAATATATATGCACTGGATATTTAATAAATGTGCACTGCATATATATTAAATATATGTGCACTGGATATTTAATAAATGTGCACTGGATATATATAATATATGTGAACTGGATATATATAATATATGTGCACTGGACATATAATATATGTGCACTGGATATTTAATATATGTGCACTGGATATTTAATAAATGTGCACTGGATATATATAATATATGTGCACTGGATATTTAATTAATGTGCACTGGATATATATAATATATGTGCACTGGATATTTATTATATGTGCACTGGCTATATATAATATATGTGCACTGGATATATATAATATATGTGCACTGGATATTTAATATATGTGCACTCACTATATATAATATATGTGCACTGGAAATATAATATATGTGCACTGGATATATATTAAATGTATGTGCACTGGATATTTAATAGAGATGAGTGAACAGTGTTCTATCGAACTCATGCTCGATCGGATATTAGGCTGTTCGGCATGTTCGAATCGAATCGAACACCGCGTGGTAAAGTGCGCCATTACTCGATTCCCCTCCCACCTTCCCTGGCGCCTTTTTTGCTCCAATAACAGCGCAGGGTAGGTGGGACAGGAACTACGACACCGGTGACGTTGAAAAAAGTAGGCAAAACCCATTGGCTGCCGTAAACATGTGACCTCTAATTTAAAAGAACAGCGCCGCCCAGGTTCGCGTCATTCTGAGCTTGCAATTCACCGAGGACGGAGGTTTCCGTCCAGCTAGCTAGGGCTTAGATTCTGGGTAGGCAGGGACAGGCTAGGATAGGAAGGAGAAGACAACCAACAGCTCTTATAAGAGCTAAATTCCAGGGAGAAGCTTGTCAGTGTAACGTGGCACTGACGGGCTCAATCGCCGCAACCCAGCTTTCCCAGGATCCTGAATGGAATACACTGTCAGTGTATTCCCGTATACCCGATATATACCCCGATACCCGTTCCAACGGTGTGCCCCCCCACCTTCACCCCAGAAATACCCTGCAAGTCCCCTAGCAATAGAATTGGGGCTATATACACCCACAATTTTTACTACTGGTATACAGTGCCATTGTCTGACTGGGAATTCAAAGAATATATTGGGAATACAAATACCCTCATTTCTTGCTACTGCCATATAGTGCCAGTGTCTGACTGGGAATTCAAAGAATATATTGGGGTTACGTGCACCCACAATTTTTACTACTGGTATACAGTGCCATTGTCTGACTGGGAATTCAAAGAATATATTGGGAATACAAATACCCTCATTTCTTGCTACTGCCATATAGTGCCAGTGTCTGACTGGGAATTCAAAGAATATATTGGGGTTACGTGCACCCACAATTTTTACTACTGGTATACAGTGCCATTGTCTGACTGGGAATTCAAAGAATATATTGGGAATACAAATACCCTCATTTCTTGCTACTGCCATATAGTGCCAGTGTCTGACTGGGAATTCAAAGAATATATTGGGGTTACGTGCACCCACAATTTTTACTACTGGTATACAGTGCCATTGTCTGACTGGGAATTCAAAGAATATATTGGGAATACAAATACCCTCATTTCTTGCTACTGCCATATAGTGCCAGTGTCTGACTGGTAATTCAAAGAATATATTGGGGTTACGTGCACCCACAATTTTTACTACTGGTATACAGTGCCATTGTCTGACTGGGAATTCAAAGAATATATTGGGAATACAAATACCCTCATTTCTTGCTACTGCCATATAGTGCCAGTGTCTGACTGGGAATTCAAAGAATATATTGGGGTTACGTGCACCCACAATTTTTACTACTGGTATACAGTGCCATTGTCTGACTGGGAATTCAAAGAATATATTGGGAATACAAATACCCTCATTTCTTGCTACTGCCATATAGTGCCAGTGTCTGACTGGGAATTCAAAGAATATATTGGGGTTATGTGCACCCACAATTTTTACTACTGGTATACAGTGCCATTGTCTGACTGGGAATTCAAAGAATATATTGGGGTTATAAATACCCTCATTTCTTGCTACTGCCATATAGTGCCAGTTTCTGACTGGTAATTCAAAGAATATATTGGGGTTACGTGCACCCACAATTTTTACTACTGGTATACAGTGCCATTGTCTGACTGGGAATTCAAAGAATATATTGGGAATACAAATACCCTCATTTCTTGCTACTGCCATATAGTGCCAGTGTCTGACTGGGAATTCAAAGAATATATTGGGGTTACGTGCACCCACAATTTTTACTACTGGTATACAGTGCCATTGTCTGACTGGGAATTCAAAGAATATATTGGGAATACAAATACCCTCATTTCTTGCTACTGCCATATAGTGCCAGTGTCTGACTGGGAATTCAAAGAATATATTGGGGTTACGTGCACCCACAATTTTTACTACTGGTATACAGTGCCATTGTCTGACTGGGAATTCAAAGAATATATTGGGAATACAAATACCCTCATTTCTTGCTACTGCCATATAGTGCCAGTGTCTGACTGGGAATTCAAAGAATATATTGGGGTTACGTGCACCCACAATTTTTACTACTGGTATACAGTGCCATTGTCTGACTGGGAATTCAAAGAATATATTGGGGTTATAAATACCCTCATTTCTTGCTACTGCCATATAGTGCCAGTTTCTGACTGGTAATTCAAAGAATATATTGAGGTTACGTGCACCCACAATTTTTACTACTGGTATACAGTGCCATTGTCTGACTGGGAATTCAAAGAATATATTGGGAATACAAATACCCTCATTTCTTGCTACTGCCATATAGTGCCATTGTCTGACTGGGAATTCAAAGAATATATTGGGAATACAAATACCCTCATTTCTTGCTACTGCCATATAGTGCCAGTTTCTGACTGGTAATTCAAAGAATATATTGGGGTTACAAATACCCTCATTTCTTGCTACTGCCATATAGTGCCAGTTTCTGACTGGTAATTCAAAGAATATATTGGGGTTACGTGCACCCACAATTTTTACTACTGGTATACAGTGCCATTGTCTGACTGGGAATTCAAAGAATATATTGGGGTTATAAATACCCTCATTTCTTGCTACTGCCATATAGTGCCAGTGTCTGACTGGGAATTCAAAGAATATATTGGGGTTACGTGCACCCACAATTTTTACTACTGGTATACAGTGCCATTGTCTGACTGGGAATTCAAAGAGTATATTGGGAATACAAATACCCTCATTTCTTGCTACTGCCATATAGTGCCAGTGTCTGACTGGGAATTCAAAGAATATATTGGGGTTATAAATACCCTCATTTCTTGCTACTGCCATATAGTGCCAGTGTCTGACTGGGAATTCAAAGAATATATTGGGGTTACGTGCACCCACAATTTTTACTACTGGTATACAGTGCCATTGTCTGACTGGGAATTCAAAGAATATATTGGGAATACAAATACCCTCATTTCTTGCTACTGCCATATAGTGCCAGTGTCTGACTGGGAATTCAAAGAATATATTGGGGTTACGTGCACCCACAATTTTTACTACTGGTATACAGTGCCATTGTCTGACTGGGAATTCAAAGAATATATTGGGAATACAAATACCCTCATTTCTTGCTACTGCCATATAGTGCCAGTGTCTGACTGGGAATTCAAAGAATATATTGGGGTTACGTGCACCCACAATTTTTACTACTGGTATACAGTGCCATTGTCTGACTGGGAATTCAAAGAATATATTGGGAATACAAATACCCTCATTTCTTGCTACTGCCATATAGTGCCAGTGTCTGACTGGTAATTCAAAGAATATATTGGGGTTACGTGCACCCACAATTTTTACTACTGGTATACAGTGCCATTGTCTGACTGGGAATTCAAAGAATATATTGGGAATACAAATACCCTCATTTCTTGCTACTGCCATATAGTGCCAGTGTCTGACTGGGAATTCAAAGAATATATTGGGGTTACGTGCACCCACAATTTTTACTACTGGTATACAGTGCCATTGTCTGACTGGGAATTCAAAGAATATATTGGGAATACAAATACCCTCATTTCTTGCTACTGCCATATAGTGCCAGTGTCTGACTGGGAATTCAAAGAATATATTGGGGTTACGTGCACCCACAATTTTTACTACTGGTATACAGTGCCAATTTCTAACTAGGAATTCAAAATGCGCAAGGCTCCCGGAAAGGGACGTGGACGAGGCCGTGGGCGAGGTCGGGGGAATGGTTCTGGGGAGCAAGGTAGCAGTGAAGCCACAGGGCGTCCCGTGCCTACTCCTGTGGGGCAGCAAGCATTGCGCCACTCCACAGTGCCAGGGTTGCTTGCCAGATTAACTAAACTGCAGGGTACAAACCTTAGTAGGCCCGAGAACCAGGAACAGGTCTTGCAATGGCTGTCAGAGAACGCTTACAGCACATTGTCCAGCAGCCAGTCAGACTCTGCCTCCTCTCCTCCTATTACCCAACAGTCTTGTCTTCCTTCCTCCCAAAATTCTGAAGCTTTACAGAACAATAACCCAAACTGTCCCTGCTCCCCAGAGCTGTTCTCCGCTCCTTTCATTGTCCCTCAACCTGCCTCTCCACGTCACGATTCCACGAACCTAACAGAGGAGCATCTGTGTCCAGATGCTCAAACACTAGAGTCTCCTCCATCTCCGTTCGATTTGGTGGTGGATGACCAGCAACCCACCCTCATCGACGATGATGTGACGCAGTTGCCGTCAGGGCATCCAGTTGACCGGCGCATTGTGCGGGAGGAGGAGATGAGACAGGAGTTGGAAGAGGAAGTGGTGGATGATGAGGACACTGACCCGACCTGGACAGGGGGGATGTCAAGCGGGGAAAGTAGTGTGGATGTTGAGGCAGGTGCAGCACCAAAAAGGGTAGCTAGAGGCAGAGGCAGAGGTCAGCAGCTTAGGCGAAGCCAGGCCACACCCGGAATCTCCCAAGATGTTCCAGTTCGTACCCAGACCCGAAAAACTCCCACCTCGAGGGCACGTTTCTCGAAGGTGTGGAGTTTTTTCAAGGAATGCGCCGAGGACAGATATAGTGTTGTCTGCACAATTTGCCTCTCGAAATTGATTAGGGGCTCTGAGAAGAGCAACCTGTCCACCACTTCAATGCGCCGTCATTTGGAATCCAAGCACTGGAATCAGTGGCAGGCAGCAACGGCAGGACAAAGGCCGCCTGCCGTTCACGCCACTGCCACTGCCTCTGCCACTGCCTCTGCCTCTGCCACTGCCACTGCTGACTGTGCTGGCGATGCACTCCAGAGGACGAGCCAGGACACCACTTCATCTGCCTCCGCCACTTTGTTGACTTCTACCTCATCCTCCCCTGGTCCTGTCTTATCTCCTTCTCCTGCACCATCAAAGGCACCATCAGGCGTTTCTTTACAACAACCCACCATCTCTCAGACATTGGAGCGGCGGCAGAAATACACTGCTAACCACCCACACGCGCAAGCCTTGAACGCCAACATCGCTAAACTGCTGGCCCAGGAGATGTTGGCGTTCCGGCTTGTTGAAACTCCCGCCTTCCTGGACCTGATGGCAACTGCGGCACCTCGCTATGCCGTCCCTAGCCGTCACTACTTCTCCCGGTGTGCCGTCCCCGCCTTGCACCAGCACGTGTCACTCAACATCAGGCGGGCCCTTAGTTCCGCGCTTTGCACAAAGGTCCACTTGACCACCGACGCGTGGACAAGTGCATGCGGACAGGGACGCTACATTTCACTGACGGCACACTGGGTGAATGTAGTTGAGGCTGGGACTGCTTCCCAAACTGGCCCGGTGTACCTCGTCTCCTCGCCTAACATTCCTGGCAGGGACACGAGAAGAACACCCCCCTCCTCCTCCTCCTCTACCGCCTCCTCCTCCGCCACCGCCTCCTCCTCCGCCACCGCCTCCTCCTCCGCTGTTAGATTGACCCCAGCTACGAGTTGGAAACGTTGCAGCACTGGCGTTGGTAGACGTCAGCAGGCTGTGCTGAAGCTGATCAGCTTGGGGGACAGACAGCACACTGCCTCCGAGGTGAGGGATGCCCTCCTCGATGAGACGGCAATATGGTTTGAGCCGCTGCACCTGGGCCCAGGCATGGTCGTTTGTGATAACGGCCGGAACCTGGTAGCAGCTCTGGAGCTTGCCGGACTCCAACATGTTCCATGCCTGGCCCACGTCTTCAACCTAGTGGTGCAACGTTTCCTAAAGAGCTACCCCAATGTTCCAGAGCTACTGGTGAAAGTGCGGCGCATGTGCGCCCACTTTCGCAAGTCGACAGTAGCCGCTGCTAGCTTAAAATCTCTCCAGCAACGCCTGCATGTGCCACAACACCGGCTTTTGTGCGACGTCCCCACACGCTGGAACTCAACGTTTCAGATGTTGAATAGAGTGGTTGAGCAGCAGAGACCTTTGATGGAATACCAGCTACAAAACCCTAGGGTGCCACAAAGTCAGCTGCCTCAGTTTCACATCCATGAGTGGCCATGGATGAGAGACCTTTGTGACATCCTACGGGTCTTTGAGGAGTCCACAAGGAGGGTGAGCTCTGAGGATGCGATGGTGAGCCTTACAATCCCGCTCTTGTGTGTTCTGAGAGAATCCCTGATTGACATCAGGGATAACTCAGATCACACAGAGGAGTTAGGGATAGCATCCGATCCGTCACAGCTGGAGAGTAGGTCCACACATCTGTCCGCTTCACTGCGTTTAATGGAGGAGGAGGAGGAGGAGGAGGAGGAAGAAGAGTTGTCCGATGATGTGATGGTGATACAGGAGGCTTCCGGGCAACTTCGAATCGTCCCATTGTTGCAGCGCGGATGGGTAGACATGGAGGATGAGGAGGAAATGGAGATTGAACTTTCCGGTGGGGCCAGAGGAGTCATGCCAACTAACACTGTGGCAGACATGGCTGAGTTCATGTTGGGGTGCTTTACAACCGACAAGCGTATTGTCAAAATCATGGAGGACAACCAGTACTGGATCTTTGCTATCCTTGACCCCCGGTATAAAAACAACATCTCGTCTTTTATTCCGGTAGAGGGGAGGGCCAATCGCATCAATGCTTGCCACAGGCAATTGGTGCAGAATATGATGGAGATGTTTCCAGCATGTGACGTTGGCGGCAGGGAGGGCAGTTCCTCCAGTAGGCAACCAAGTTCTCACCGGTCCACACAAACGAGGGGCACACTGTCTAAGGTCTGGGACACCTTGATGGCACCCCCTCGCCAAAGTGCCGCCACGGAGGGTCCTAGTGTCACCAGGCGTGAGAAGTATAGGCGCATGTTGCGGGAATACCTTTCCGACCACAGCCCTGTCCTCTCCGACCCCTCTGCGCCCTACACGTATTGGGTGTCGAAGTTGGACCTGTGGCTTGAACTTGCCCTATATGCCTTGGAGGTGCTGTCCTGTCCTGCCGCCAGCGTCCTATCTGAGAGGGTGTTCAGTGCAGCCGGTGGCATCATCACTGACAAGCGCACCCGTCTGTCAGCTGAGAGTGCCGACCGGCTCACTTTGATAAAAATGAACCACCACTGGATAGAGCCTTCATTTTTGTGCCCACCTGTGTAAAGCACCCCAACATGAAACTCCATGTCTGTACTCAACCTCTCCAATTCCTCCGCATCCTCATACTCATCCACCATAAGCGTTGCACAATTCTGCTAATACTAGGCTCCCTCCAACATGATTTCCCCCAACTCTGCTGGTTAGAGGCTCCCTCCACCCTGATTTCCACCAACTCTGCTGGTTAGAGGCTCCCTCCACCCTGCTTTCCCACAACTCTGCTGGTTAGAGGCTCCCTCCACCATGAATTTGCCCAAACTGGGCTGTTTAGAGGCTCCCTCCACCATGAATTGGTCCAAACTGGGCTGTTTAGAGGCTCCCTCCACCATTAATTGGTCCAAACTGGGCTGGTTAGAGGCTCCCTCCACCATGAATTTCCCAAAACTTGGCTGTTTAGAGGCTCCCTCCACCATTAATTGGTCCAAACTGGGCTGGTTAGAGGCTCCCTCCACCATGAATTTGCCCAAACTGGGCTGTTTAGAGGCTCCCTCCACCATGAATTGGTCCAAACTGGGTTTTTTAGAGGCTCCCTCCACCATGAATTTGCCCAAACTGGGCTGTTTAGAGGCTCCCTCCACCATGAATTGGTCCAAACTGGGCTGTTTAGAGGCTCCCTCCACCATTAATTGGTCCAAACTGGGCTGGTTAGAGGCTCCCTCCACCATGAATTTCCCAAAACTTGGCTGTTTAGAGGCTCCCTCCACCATTAATTGGTCCAAACTGGGCTGGTTAGAGGCTCCCTCCACCATGAATTTGCCCAAACTGGGCTGTTTAGAGGCTCCCTCCACCATGAATTGGTCCAAACTTGGCTGTTTAGAGGCTCCCTCCACCATTAATTGGTCCAAACTGGGCTGGTTAGAGGCTCCCTCCACCATGAATTGGTCCAAACTGGGTTTTTAGAGGCTCCCTCCACCATGAATTGGTCCAAACTGGGGTTTTTAGAGGCTCCCTCCACCATGAATTGGTCCAAACTGGGCTGGTTAGAGGCTCCCTCCACCATGAATTTCCCAAAACTTGGCTGTTTAGAGGCTCCCTCCACCATTAATTGGTCCAAACTGGGCTGGTTAGAGGCTCCCTCCACCATGAATTTGCCCAAACTGGGCTGTTTAGAGGCTCCCTCCACCATGAATTGGTCCAAACTGGGGTTTTTAGAGGCTCCCTCCACCATGAATTGGTCCAAACTTGGCTGTTTAGAGGCTCCCTCCACCATTAATTGGTCCAAACTGGGCTGGTTAGAGGCTCCCTCCACCATGAATTGGTCCAAACTGGGTTTTTTAGAGGCTCCCTCCACCATGAATTTGCCCAAACTGGGCTGTTTAGAGGCTCCCTCCACCATGAATTGGTCCAAACTGGGCTGGTTAGAGGCTCCCTCCACCATGAATTTCCCAAAACTTGGCTGTTTAGAGGCTCCCTCCACCATTAATTGGTCCAAACTGGGCTGGTTAGAGGCTCCCTCCACATGAATTTGCCCAAACTGGGCTGTTTAGAGGCTCCCTCCACCATGAATTGGTCCAAACTGGGGTTTTTAGAGGCTCCCTCCACCATGAATTGGTCCAAACTTGGCTGTTTAGAGGCTCCCTCCACCATGAATTGGTCCAAACTGGGCTGGTTAGAGGCTCCCTCCACCATGAATTGGTCCAAACTGGGTTTTTTAGAGGCTCCCTCCACCATGAATTTGCCCAAACTGGGCTGTTTAGAGGCTCCCTCCACCATGAATTGGTCCAAACTGGGCTGGTTAGAGGCTCCCTCCACCATGAATTTCCCAAAACTTGGCTGTTTAGAGGCTCCCTCCACCATTAATTGGTCCAAACTGGGCTGGTTAGAGGCTCCCTCCACCATGAATTTGCCCAAACTGGGCTGTTTAGAGGCTCCCTCCACCATGAATTGGTCCAAACTTGGCTGTTTAGAGGCTCCCTCCACCATTAATTGGTCCAAACTGGGCTGGTTAGAGGCTCCCTCCACCATGAATTGGTCCAAACTGGGTTTTTTAGAGGCTCCCTCCACCATGAATTGGTCCAAACTGGGGTTTTTAGAGGCTCCCTCCACCATGAATTGGTCCAAACTGGGCTGGTTAGAGGCTCCCTCCACCATGAATTTCCCAAAACTTGGCTGTTTAGAGGCTCCCTCCACCATTAATTGGTCCAAACTGGGCTGGTTAGAGGCTCCCTCCACCATGAATTTGCCCAAACTGGGCTGTTTAGAGGCTCCCTCCACCATGAATTGATCCAAACTGGGGTTTTTAGAGGCTCCCTCCACCATGAATTGGTCCAAACTTGGCTGTTTAGAGGCTCCCTCCACCATTAATTGGTCCAAACTGGGCTGGTTAGAGGCTCCCTCCACCATGAATTGGTCCAAACTGGGTTTTTTAGAGGCTCCCTCCACCATGAATTTGCCCAAACTGGGCTGTTTAGAGGCTCCCTCCACCATGAATTGGTCCAAACTGGGCTGGTTAGAGGCTCCCTCCACCATGAATTTCCCAAAACTTGGCTGTTTAGAGGCTCCCTCCACCATTAATTGGTCCAAACTGGGCTGGTTAGAGGCTCCCTCCACCATGAATTTGCCCAAACTGGGCTGTTTAGAGGCTCCCTCCACCATGAATTGGTCCAAACTGGGGTTTTTAGAGGCTCCCTCCACCATGAATTGGTCCAAACTTGGCTGTTTAGAGGCTCCCTCCACCATGAATTGGTCCAAACTGGGCTGGTTAGAGGCTCCCTCCACCATGAATTGGTCCAAATTGGGTTTTTTAGAGGCTCCCTCCACCATGAATTTGCCCAAACTGGGCTGTTTAGAGGCTCCCTCCACCATGAATTGGTCCAAACTGGGCTGGTTAGAGGCTCCCTCCACCATGAATTTCCCAAAACTTGGCTGTTTAGAGGCTCCCTCCACCATTAATTGGTCCAAACTGGGCTGGTTAGAGGCTCCCTCCACCATGAATTTGCCCAAACTGGGCTGTTTAGAGGCTCCCTCCACCATGAATTGGTCCAAACTGGGGTTTTTAGAGGCTCCCTCCACCATGAATTGGTCCAAACTTGGCTGTTTAGAGGCTCCCTCCACCATTAATTGGTCCAAACTGGGCTGGTTAGAGGCTCCCTCCACCATGAATTGGTCCAAACTGGGTTTTTTAGAGGCTCCCTCCACCATGAATTTGCCCAAACTGGGCTGTTTAGAGGCTCCCTCCACCATGAATTGGTCCAAACTTGGCTGTTTAGAGGCTCCCTCCACCATGAATTTGCCCAAACTGGGCTGTTTAGAGGCTCCCTCCACCATTAATTGGTCCAAACTGGGCTGGTTAGAGGCTCCCTCCACCATGAATTTGCCCAAACTGGGCTGTTTAGAGGCTCCCTCCACCATGAATTTGCCCAAACTGGGCTGGTTAGAGGCTCCCTCCACCATGAATTGGTCCAAACTGGGGTTTTTAGAGGCTCCCTCCACCATGAATTGGTCCAAACTTGGCTGTTTAGAGGCTCCCTCCACCATTAATTGGTCCAAACTGGGCTGGTTAGAGGCTCCCTCCACCATGAATTGGTCCAAACTGGGTTTTTTAGAGGCTCCCTCCACCATGAATTTGCCCAAACTGGGCTGTTTAGAGGCTCCCTCCACCATGAATTTGCCCAAACTGGGCTGTTTAGAGGCTCCCTCCACCATGAATTGGTCCAAACTGGGTTTTTTAGAGGCTCCCTCCACCATGAATTGGTCCAAACTGGGCTGGTTAGAGGCTCCCTCCACCATGAATTTGCCCAAACTGGGCTGTTTAGAGGCTCCCTCCACCATGAATTGGTCCAAACTGGGGTTTTTAGAGGCTCCCTCCACCATGAATTGGTCCAAACTTGGCTGTTTAGAGGCTCCCTCCACCATGAATTGGTCCAAACTGGGGTGGTTAGAGGCTCCCTCCACCATGAATTGGTCCAAACTGGGTTTTTTAGAGGCTCCCTCCACCATGAATTTGCCCAAACTGGGCTGTTTAGAGGCTCCCTCCACCATGAATTGGTCCAAACTGGGCTGGTTAGAGGCTCCCTCCACCATGAATTTCCCAAAACTTGGCTGTTTAGAGGCTCCCTCCACCATTAATTGGTCCAAACTGGGCTGGTTAGAGGCTCCCTCCACCATGAATTTGCCCAAACTGGGCTGTTTAGAGGCTCCCTCCACCATGAATTGGTCCAAACTGGGGTTTTTAGAGGCTCCCTCCACCATGAATTGGTCCAAACTTGGCTGTTTAGAGGCTCCCTCCACCATTAATTGGTCCAAACTGGGCTGGTTAGAGGCTCCCTCCACCATGAATTGGTCCAAACTGGGTTTTTTAGAGGCTCCCTCCACCATGAATTTGCCCAAACTGGGCTGTTTAGAGGCTCCCTCCACCATGAATTGGTCCAAACTTGGCTGTTTAGAGGCTCCCTCCACCATGAATTTGCCCAAACTGGGCTGTTTAGAGGCTCCCTCCACCATTAATTGGTCCAAACTGGGCTGGTTAGAGTCTCCCTCCACCATGAATTTGCCCAAACTGGGCTGTTTAGAGGCTCCCTCCACCATGAATTTGCCCAAACTGGGCTGGTTAGAGGCTCCCTCCACCATGAATTGGTCCAAACTGGGGTTTTTAGAGGATCCCTCCACCATGAATTGGTCCAAACTTGGCTGTTTAGAGGCTCCCTCCACCATTAATTGGTCCAAACTGGGCTGGTTAGAGGCTCCCTCCACCATGAATTGGTCCAAACTGGGTTTTTTAGAGGCTCCCTCCACCATGAATTTGCCCAAACTGGGCTGTTTAGAGGCTCCCTCCACCATGAATTTGCCCAAACTGGGCTGTTTAGAGGCTCCCTCCACCATGAATTGGTCCAAACTGGGTTTTTTAGAGGCTCCCTCCACCATGAATTGGTCCAAACTGGGCTGTTTAGAGGCTCCCTCCACCATGAATTTGCCCAAACTGGGCTGTTTAGCGGCTCCCTCCACCATTAATTGGTCCAAACTGGGCTGGTTAGAGGCTCCCTCCACCATGAATTTGCCCAAACTGGGCTGTTTAGAGGCTCCCTCCACCATGAATTTGCCCAAACTGGGCTGGTTAGAGGCTCCCTCCACCATGAATTGGTCCAAACTGGGTTTTTTAGAGGCTCCCTCCACCATGAATTTGCCCAAACTGGGCTGTTTAGAGGCTCCCTCCACCATGAATTGGTCCAAACTGGGCTGTTTAGAGGCTCCCTCCACCATTAATTGGTCCAAACTGGGCTGGTTAGAGGCTCCCTCCACCATGAATTTCCCAAAACTTGGCTGTTTAGAGGCTCCCTCCACCATTAATTGGTCCAAACTGGGCTGGTTAGAGGCTCCCTCCACCATGAATTTGCCCAAACTGGGCTGTTTAGAGGCTCCCTCCACCATGAATTGGTCCAAACTTGGCTGTTTAGAGGCTCCCTCCACCATTAATTGGTCCAAACTGGGCTGGTTAGAGGCTCCCTCCACCATGAATTGGTCCAAACTGGGTTTTTTAGAGGCTCCCTCCACCATGAATTGGTCCAAACTGGGGTTTTTAGAGGCTCCCTCCATCATGAATTGGTCCAAACTGGGCTGTTTAGCGGCTCCCTCCACCATTAATTGGTCCAAACTGGGCTGGTTAGAGGCTCCCTCCACCATGAATTTGCCCAAACTGGGCTGTTTAGAGGCTCCCTCCACCATGAATTTGCCCAAACTGGGCTGGTTAGAGGCTCCCTCCACCATGAATTGGTCCAAACTGGGGTTTTTAGAGGCTCCCTCCACCATGAATTGGTCCAAACTTGGCTGTTTAGAGGCTCCCTCCACCATTAATTGGTCCAAACTGGGCTGGTTAGAGGCTCCCTCCACCATGAATTGGTCCAAACTGGGTTTTTTAGAGGCTCCCTCCACCATGAATTTGCCCAAACTGGGCTGTTTAGAGGCTCCCTCCACCATGAATTGGTCCAAACTGGGCTGGTTAGAGGCTCCCTCCACCATGAATTTCCCAAAACTTGGCTGTTTAGAGGCTCCCTCCACCATTAATTGGTCCAAACTGGGCTGGTTAGAGGCTCCCTCCACCATGAATTTGCCCAAACTGGGCTGTTTAGAGGCTCCCTCCACCATGAATTGGTCCAAACTGGGGTTTTTAGAGGCTCCCTCCACCATGAATTGGTCCAAACTTGGCTGTTTAGAGGCTCCCTCCACCATTAATTGGTCCAAACTGGGCTGGTTAGAGGCTCCCTCCACCATGAATTGGTCCAAACTGGGTTTTTTAGAGGCTCCCTCCACCATGAATTTGCCCAAACTGGGCTGTTTAGAGGCTCCCTCCACGATGAATTGGTCCAAACTGGGCTGGTTAGAGGCTCCCTCCACCATGAATTTCCCAAAACTTGGCTGTTTAGAGGCTCCCTCCACCATTAATTGGTCCAAACTGGGCTGGTTAGAGGCTCCCTCCACCATGAATTTGCCCAAACTGGGCTGTTTAGAGGCTCCCTCCACCATGAATTGGTCCAAACTGGGGTTTTTAGAGGCTCCCTCCATCATGAATTGGTCCAAACTTGGCTGTTTAGAGGCTCCCTCCACCATGAATTGGTCCAAACTGGGGTGGTTAGAGGCTCCCTCCACCATTAATTGGTCCAAACTGGGCTGGTTAGAGGCTCCCTCCACCATTAATTGGTCCAAACTGGGCTGGTTAGAGGCTCCCTCCACCATTAATTGGTCTAAACTGGGCTGGTTAGAGGCTCCCTCCACCATTAATTGGTCCAAACTGGGCTGGTTAGAGGCTCCCTCCACCATGAATTTGCCCAAACTGGGCTGTTTAGAGGCTCCCTCCACCATGAATTGGTCCAAACTGGGTTTTTTAGAGGCTCCCTCCACCATAAATTGGTCCAAACTGGGCTGGTTAGAGGCTCCCTCCACCATGAATTTGCCCAAACTGGGCTGTTTAGAGGCTCCCTCCACCATGAATTTGCCCAAACTGGGCTGGTTAGAAGCTCCCTCCACCATGAATTGGTCCAAACTGGGGTTTTTAGAGGCTCCCTCCACCATTAATTGGTCCAAACTGGGCTGGTTAGAGGCTCCCTCCACCATGAATTGGTCCAAACTGGGCTGGTTAGAGGCTCCCTCCACCATTAATTGGTCCAAACTGGGCTGGTTAGAGGCTCCCTCCACCATGAATTTGCCCAAACTGGGCTGGTTAGAGGCTCCCTCCACCATGAATTGGTCCAAACTGGGGTTTTTAGAGGCTCCCTCCACCATGAATTTGCCCAAACTGGGCTGTTTAGAGGCTCCCTCCACCATGAATTGGTCCAAACTGGGCTGGTTAGAGGCTCCCTCCACCATGAATTTCCCAAAACTTGGCTGTTTAGAGGCTCCCTCCACCATTAATTGGTCCAAACTGGGCTGGTTAGAGGCTCCCTCCACCATGAATTTGCCCAAACTGGGCTGTTTAGAGGCTCCCTCCACCATGAATTGGTCCAAACTGGGGTTTTTAGAGGCTCCCTCCACCATGAATTGGTCCAAACTTGGCTGTTTAGAGGCTCCCTCCACCATTAATTGGTCCAAACTGGGCTGGTTAGAGGCTCCCTCCACCATGAATTGGTCCAAACTGGGTTTTTTAGAGGCTCCCTCCACCATGAATTTGCCCAAACTGGGCTGTTTAGAGGCTCCCTCCACCATGAATTGGTCCAAACTTGGCTGTTTAGAGGCTCCCTCCACCATGAATTTGCCCAAACTGGGCTGTTTAGAGGCTCCCTCCACCATTAATTGGTCCAAACTGGGCTGGTTAGAGTCTCCCTCCACCATGAATTTGCCCAAACTGGGCTGTTTAGAGGCTCCCTCCACCATGAATTTGCCCAAACTGGGCTGGTTAGAGGCTCCCTCCACCATGAATTGGTCCAAACTGGGGTTTTTAGAGGATCCCTCCACCATGAATTGGTCCAAACTTGGCTGTTTAGAGGCTCCCTCCACCATTAATTGGTCCAAACTGGGCTGGTTAGAGGCTCCCTCCACCATGAATTGGTCCAAACTGGGTTTTTTAGAGGCTCCCTCCACCATGAATTTGCCCAAACTGGGCTGTTTAGAGGCTCCCTCCACCATGAATTTGCCCAAACTGGGCTGTTTAGAGGCTCCCTCCACCATGAATTGGTCCAAACTGGGTTTTTTAGAGGCTCCCTCCACCATGAATTGGTCCAAACTGGGCTGTTTAGAGGCTCCCTCCACCATGAATTTGCCCAAACTGGGCTGTTTAGCGGCTCCCTCCACCATTAATTGGTCCAAACTGGGCTGGTTAGAGGCTCCCTCCACCATGAATTTGCCCAAACTGGGCTGTTTAGAGGCTCCCTCCACCATGAATTTGCCCAAACTGGGCTGGTTAGAGGCTCCCTCCACCATGAATTGGTCCAAACTGGGTTTTTTAGAGGCTCCCTCCACCATGAATTTGCCCAAACTGGGCTGTTTAGAGGCTCCCTCCACCATGAATTGGTCCAAACTGGGCTGTTTAGAGGCTCCCTCCACCATTAATTGGTCCAAACTGGGCTGGTTAGAGGCTCCCTCCACCATGAATTTCCCAAAACTTGGCTGTTTAGAGGCTCCCTCCACCATTAATTGGTCCAAACTGGGCTGGTTAGAGGCTCCCTCCACCATGAATTTGCCCAAACTGGGCTGTTTAGAGGCTCCCTCCACCATGAATTGGTCCAAACTTGGCTGTTTAGAGGCTCCCTCCACCATTAATTGGTCCAAACTGGGCTTTTTAGAGGCTCCCTCCACCATGAATTGGTCCAAACTGGGTTTTTTAGAGGCTCCCTCCACCATGAATTGGTCCAAACTGGGGTTTTTAGAGGCTCCCTCCACCATGAATTGGTCCAAACTGGGCTGTTTAGCGGCTCCCTCCACCATTAATTGGTCCAAACTGGGCTGGTTAGAGGCTCCCTCCACCATGAATTTGCCCAAACTGGGCTGTTTAGAGGCTCCCTCCACCATGAATTTGCCCAAACTGGGCTGGTTAGAGGCTCCCTCCACCATGAATTGGTCCAAACTGGGGTTTTTAGAGGCTCCCTCCACCATGAATTGGTCCAAACTTGGCTGTTTAGAGGCTCCCTCCACCATTAATTGGTCCAAACTGGGCTGGTTAGAGGCTCCCTCCACCATGAATTGGTCCAAACTGGGTTTTTTAGAGGCTCCCTCCACCATGAATTTGCCCAAACTGGGCTGTTTAGAGGCTCCCTCCACCATGAATTGGTCCAAACTGGGCTGGTTAGAGGCTCCCTCCACCATGAATTTCCCAAAACTTGGCTGTTTAGAGGCTCCCTCCACCATTAATTGGTCCAAACTGGGCTGGTTAGAGGCTCCCTCCACCATGAATTTGCCCAAACTGGGCTGTTTAGAGGCTCCCTCCACCATGAATTGGTCCAAACTGGGGTTTTTAGAGGCTCCCTCCACCATGAATTGGTCCAAACTTGGCTGTTTAGAGGCTCCCTCCACCATTAATTGGTCCAAACTGGGCTGGTTAGAGGCTCCCTCCACCATGAATTGGTCCAAACTGGGTTTTTTAGAGGCTCCCTCCACCATAAATTTGCCCAAACTGGGCTGTTTAGAGGCTCCCTCCACCATGAATTGGTCCAAACTGGGCTGGTTAGAGGCTCCCTCCACCATGAATTTCCCAAAACTTGGCTGTTTAGAGGCTCCCTCCACCATTAATTGGTCCAAACTGGGCTGGTTAGAGGCTCCCTCCACCATGAATTTGCCCAAACTGGGCTGTTTAGAGGCTCCCTCCACCATGAATTGGTCCAAACTGGGGTTTTTAGAGGCTCCCTCCATCATGAATTGGTCCAAACTTGGCTGTTTAGAGGCTCCCTCCACCATGAATTGGTCCAACCTGGGGTGGTTAGAGGCTCCCTCCACCATTAATTGGTCCAAACTGGGCTGGTTAGAGGCTCCCTCCACCATTAATTGGTCCAAACTGGGCTGGTTAGAGGCTCCCTCCACCATTAATTGGTCTAAACTGGGCTGGTTAGAGGCTCCCTCCACCATTAATTGGTCCAAACTGGGCTGGTTAGAGGCTCCCTCCACCATGAATTTGCCCAAACTGGGCTGTTTAGAGGCTCCCTCCACCATGAATTGGTCCAAACTGGGTTTTTTAGAGGCTCCCTCCACCATAAATTGGTCCAAACTGGGCTGGTTAGAGGCTCCCTCCACCATGAATTTGCCCAAACTGGGCTGTTTAGAGGCTCCCTCCACCATGAATTTGCCCAAACTGGGCTGGTTAGAAGCTCCCTCCACCATGAATTGGTCCAAACTGGGGTTTTTAGAGGCTCCCTCCACCATTAATTGGTCCAAACTGGGCTGGTTAGAGGCTCCCTCCACCATGAATTGGTCCAAACTGGGCTGGTTAGAGGCTCCCTCCACCATTAATTGGTCCAAACTGGGCTGGTTAGAGGCTCCCTCCACCATGAATTTGCCCAAACTGGGCTGGTTAGAGGCTCCCTCCACCATGAATTGGTCCAAACTGGGGTTTTTAGAGGCTCCCTCCACCATGAATTTGCCCAAACTGGGGTGTTTAGAGGCTCCCTCCACCATGAATTTGCCCAAACTCTGCTGGTTAGAGGCTCAATCCACCCTGATTTTCAAAACAAATGTTGGTGCCAACCTCAACTTACTACAAGGGCCAAATTCACTGCTGGTGACAAGCTCTCCTCACTGCAAGTGCCAAATACACATGTTTCAAGGTGTTTTCCTACTGTCAGAGAGGTGGTATTGAGTGTGTAAAGTGTGTAGTTGTTAGGCTGTGATGTTGGGGTAATAGAGGGTCTTTGGTGTGTTAGATGCCCCCAGACATGCTTCCCCTGCTGTCCCAGTGTCATTCCAGAGGTGTTGGCATCATTTCCTGGGGTGTCATAGTGGACTTGGTGACCCTCCAGACACGGATTTGGGTTTCCCCCTTAACGAGTATCTGTTCCCCATAGACTATAATGGGGTTCGAAACCCGTTCGAACACACGAACATTGAGCGGCTGTTCGAATCGAATTTCGAACCTCGAACATTTTAGTGTTCGCTCATCTCTAATATTTAATAAATGTGCACTGGATATATATAATATATGTGCACTGGATATATATAATATATGTGCACTGGATATATAATATATGCGCACTGGATATTTAATATATGTGCACTGGATATTTAATAAATGTGCACTGGATATATATAATATATGTGCACTGGATATTTAATAAATGTGCACTGGATATATATAATATATGTGCACTGGATATTTATTACATGTGCACTGGCTATATAAAATATATGTGCACTGGAAATATTATATATGTGCACTGGATATATATAATGTATGTGCACTGGATATATAATATATGTGCACTGGATATTTATTACATGTGCACTGGCTATATATCATATATGTGCACTGGAAATATTATATATGTGCACTGGATATATATAATATATGTGCACTGGAAATATAATATATGTGCACTGGATATATATAATGTATGTGCACTGGATATATATAATATATGTGCACTGGATATTTAATAAATGTGCACTGGATATATATAATATATGTGCACTGGATATTTAATAAATGTGCACTGGATATATATAATATATGTGCACTGGATATATATAACATATGTGCACTTGATATATAATATATGCTCACTGGATATATATAATATATGTGCACTGGATATATAATATATTTGAACTGGATATTTAATATATGTGCACTGGATATATATAATATATGTGCACTGAAAATTTAATTTATGTGCACTGGATATGTATAATATATGTGCACTGGATATATATAATGTATGTGCACTGGATATATAATATATGTGGACTGGATATTTAATATATGTGCACTGGATATTTAATAAATGTGCACTGCATATATATTAAATATATGTGCACTGGATATTTAATAAATGTGCACTGGATATATATAATATATGTGCACTGGATATATATAATATATGTGCACTGGATATATAATATATGCGCACTGGATATTTAATATATGTGCACTGGATATTTAATAAATGTGCACTGGATATATATAATATATGTGCACTGGATATTTAATAAATGTGCACTGGATATATATAATATATGTGCACTGGATATTTATTACATGTGCACTGGCTATATATAATATATGTGCACTGGAAATATAATATATGTGCACTGGATATATATAATGTATGTGCACTTGATATTTAATATATGTGCACTGAATATATATAATGTATGTGCACTGGATATATAATATATGTGCACTGGATATTTAATATATGTGCACTGGATATTTAATAAATGTGCACTGCATATATATAATGTATGTGCACTGGATATATATCATATATGTGCACTGGATATATATAATATATGTGCACTGGATATATATAATGTATGTGCACTGGATATATATGTGCACTGGATATTTAATATATGTGCACTGGATATTTAATAAATGTGCACTGCATATATATAATGTATGTGCACTGGAAATATAATGTATTTGCACTGGATATTTAATATATGTGCACTGGCTATTTAATATATGTGCACTGGATATATATAATATATGTGCACTGAAAATTTAATTTATGTGCATTGGATATGTATAATATATGTGCACTGGATATATATAATGTATGTGCACTGGATATATAATATATGTGCACTGGATATTTAAAATATATGCACTGGATATTTAATAAATGTGCACTGGATATATATAATATATGTGCACTGGATATATATATATATAATATATGTGCACTGGATATATAATATATGTGCACTGGATATTTAATATATGTGCACTGAATATTTAATAAATGTGCACTGGATATATATAATATATGTGCACTGGATATTTAATAAATGTGCACTGGATATATATAATATATGTGCACTGGATATTTAATATATGTGCACTGGCTATATATAATATATGTGCACTGGATATATATAATATATGTGCACTGGATATTTAATATATGTGCACTCGCTATATATAATATATGTGCACTGGAAATATAATATATGTGCACTGGATATATATTAAATATATGTGTACTGGATATTTAATAAATATGCACTGGATATATATAATATATGTGCACTGGATATATAATATATGCGCACTGGATATTTAATATATGTGCACTGGATATTTAATAAATGTGCACTGGATATATATAATATATGTGCACTGGATATTTAATAAATGTGCACTGGATATATATAATATATGTGCACTGGATATTTATTACATGTGCACTGGCTATATAAAATATATGTGCACTGGAAATATTATATATGTGCACTGGATATATATAATGTATGTGCACTGGATATATAATATATGTGCACTGGATATTTATTACATGTGCACTGGCTATATATAATATATGTGAACTGGAAATATTATATATGTGCACTGGATATATATAATATATGTGCACTGGAAATATAATATATGTGCACTGGATATATATAATGTATGTGCACTGGATATATATAATATATGTGCACTGGATATTTAATAAATGTGCACTGCATATATATTAAATATATGTGCACTGGATATTTAATAAATGTGCACTGGATATTTAATATATGTGCACTGGATATTTATTAAATGTGCACTGGATATATATAATATATGTGCACTGGATATTTAATAAATGTGCACTGGATATATATATATAATATATGTGCACTGGATATTTATTACATGTGCACTGGCTATATATAATATATGTGCACTGGAAATATAATATATGTGCACTGGATATATATAATGTATGTGCACTTGATATTTAATATATGTGCACTGAATATATATAATGTATGTGCACTGGATATATAATATATGTGCACTGGATATTTAATATATGTGCACTGGAAATTTAATAAATGTGCACTGCATATATATAATGTATGTGCACTGGATATATATAATATATGTGCACTGGATATATATAATATATGTGCACTGGATATATATAATGTATGTGCACTGGATATATATGTGCACTGGATATTTAATATATGTGCACTGGATATTTAATAAATGTGCACTGCATATATATAATGTATGTGCACTGGAAATATAATATATTTGCACTGGATATTTAATATATGTGCACTGGATATATAATATATCTGTACTGGATATTTAATATATGTGCACTGGATATATATAATATATGTGCACTGAAAATTTAATTTATGTGCATTGGATATGTATAATATATGTGCACTAGATATATATAATGTATGTGCACTGGATATATAATATATGTGCACTGGATATTTAATAAATGTGCACTGGATATTTAATATATGTGCACTGGATATATATAATATATGTGCACTGGATATATAATATACCTGTACTGGATATTTAATATATGTGCACTGGATATATATAATATATGTGCACTGAAAATTTTATTTATCTGCATTGGATATGTATAATATATGTGCACTGGATATATATAATGTATGTGCACTGGATATATAATATATGTGCACTGGATATTTAATATATATGCACTGGATATTTAATAAATGTGCACTGCATATATATTAAATATATGTGCACTGGATATTTAATAAATGTGCACTGGATATATATAATATATGTGAACTGGATATATATAATATATGTGCACTGGATATATAATTTATGTGCACTGGATATTTAATAAATGTGCACTGGATATATATAATATATGTGCACTGGATATTTAATAAATGTGCACTGGATATATATAATATATGTGCACTGGATATTTATTATATGTGCACTGGCTATATATAATATATGTGCACTGGATATATATAATATATGTGCACTGGATATTTAATATATGTGCACTCGCTATATATAATATATGTGCACTGGAAATATAATATATGTGCACTGGATATATATTAAATATATGTGCACTGGATATTTAATAAATGTGCACTGGATATATATAATATATGTGCACTAGATATATATAATATATGTGCACTGGATATATAATATATGCGCACTGGATATTTAATATATGTGCACTGGATATTTAATAAATGTGCACTGGATATATCATATATGTGCACTGGATATTTAATAAATGTGAACTGGATATATATAAAATATGTGCACTGGATATTTATTACATGTGCACTGGCTATATAAAATATATGTGCACTGGAAATATTATATATGTGCACTGGATATATATAATGTATGTGCACTGGATATATAATATATGTGCACTGGATATTTATTACATGTGCACTGGCTATATATAATATATGTGCACTGGAAATATTATATATGTGCACTGGATATAAATAATATATGTGCACTGGAAATATAATATATGTGGACTGGATATTTAATATATGTGCACTGGATATTTAATAAATGTGCACTGGATATATATAATATATGTGCACTGGATATTTAATATATGTGCACTGGATATATATAATGTATGTGCACTGGATATATAATATATGTGGACTGGATATTTAATATATGTGCACTGGATATTTAATAAATGTGCACTGCATATATATTAAATATATGTGCACTGGATATTTAATAAATGTGCACTGGATGTATATAATATATGTGCACTGGATATATATAATATATGTGCACTGGATATATAATATATGCGCACTGGATATTTAATATATGTGCACTGGATATTTAATAAATGTGCACTGGATATATATAATATATGTGCACTGGATATTTAATAAATGTGCACTGGATATATATAATATATGTGCACTGGATATTTATTACATGTGAACTGGCTATATATAATATATGTGCACTGGAAATATAATATATGTGCACTGGATATATATAATGTATGTGCACTTGATATTTAATATATGTGCACTGAATATATATAATGTATGTGCACTGGATATATAATATATGTGCACTGGATATTTAATATATGTGCACTGGATATTTAATAAATGTGCACTGCATATATATAATGTATGTGCACTGGATATATATAATATATGTGCACTGGATATATATAATATATGTGCACTGGATATATATAATGTATGTGCACTGGATGTATATGTGCACTGGATATTTAATATATGTGCACTGGATATTTAATAAATGTGCACTGCATATATATAATGTATGTGCACTGGAAATATAATATATTTGCACTGGATATTTAATATATGTGCACTGGATATATAATATATCTGTACTGGATATTTAATATATGTGCACTGGATATATATAATATATGTGCACTGAAAATTTAATTTATGTGCATTGGATATGTATAATATATGTTCACTGGATATATATAATGTATGTGCACTGGACATATAATATATGTGCACTTGATATTTAATATATATGCACTTGATATTTAATAAATGTGCACTGCATATATATTAAATATATGTGCACTGGATATTTAATAAATGTGCACTGGATATTTAATATATGTGCACTGGATATATATAATATATGTGCACTGGATATATAATATATCTGTACTGGATATTTAATATATGTGCACTGGATATATATAATATATGTGCACTGAAAATTTAATTTATGTGCATTGGATATGTATAATATATGTGCACTGGATATATATAATGTATGTGCACTGGATATATAATATATGTGCACTAGATATTTAATATATATGCACTGGATATTTAATAAATGTGCACTGCATATATATTAAATATATGTGCACTGGATATTTAATAAATGTGCACTGGATATATATAATATATGTGAACTGGATATATATAATATATGTGCACTGGATATGTAATATATGTGCACTAAATATTTAATATATGTGCACTGGATATTTAATAAATGTGCACTGGATATATATAATATATGTGCACTGGATATTTAATAAATGTGCACTGGATATATATAATATATGTGCACTGGATATTTAATATATGTGCACTGGATATATATAATATATGTGCACTGGAAATATCATATATGTGCACTGGATATATATAATGTGTGTGCACTTGATATTTAATATATATGCACTGAATATATATAATGTATGTGCACTGGATATATAATATATGTGCACTGGATATTTAATACATGTGCACTGGATATTTAATTAATGTGCACTGCATATATATAATGTATGTGCACTGGATATATATAATATATGTGCACTGGATATTTAATAAATGTGCACTGGATATATATATATATATATATATATATATATATATATATGTATATATATATATATATATATATATATATATATATTATATGTGCACTGGATATATATAATATATGTGCACTGGATATATAATATATGTGCACTGGATATTTAATAAATGTGCACTGCATATATATATAATGTATGTGCACTGGATATATATAATATATGTGCACTGGATATATATAATATATGAGCACTGGATATTTAATAAATTTGAACTGGATATATATAATATATGTGCACTGGATACATAGAATATATGTGCACTGGATATGTAATATATGTGCACTGGATATATATATGATATATGTGAAATGGATATATAATATAATTGCACTGGATATTTAATATATTTGCACTGGATATATATAATATATGTGCACTGAAAATTTAATTTATGTGCACTGGATATGTATAATATATGTGCACTGGATATTTAATATATGTGCACTGGATATAAATAATATATGTGCACTGGATATATAATATATCTGTACTGGATATTTAATATATGTGCACTGAATATATATAATATATGTGCTTTGAAAATTTAATTTATGTGCACTGGATATGTATAATATATGTGCACTGGATATATATAATGTATGTGCACTGGATATATAATATATGTGCACTGGATATTTAATATATGTGCACTGGATATTTAATAAATGTGCACTGCATATATATTAAATATATGTGCACTGGATATTTAATAAATGTGCACTGGATATATATAATATATGTGCACTGGATATATATATATATAATATATGTGCACTGGATATATAATATATGTGCACTGGATATTTAATATATGTGCACTGGATATTTAATAAATGTGCACTGGATATATATAATATATGTGCACTGGATATTTAATAAATGTGCACTGGATATATATAATATATGTGCACTGGATATTTAATATATGTGCACTGGCTATATATAATATATGTGCACTGGATATATATAATATATGTGCACTGGATATTTAATATATGTGCACTCGCTATATATAATATATGTGCACTGGATATTTATTACATGTGCACTGGCTATATATCATATATGTGCACTGGAAATATTATATATGTGCACTGGATATATATAATATATGTGCACTGGAAATAAAATATATGTGCACTGGATATATATAATGTATATGCACTGGATATATATAATATATGTGCACTGGATATTTAATAAATGTGCACTGGATATATATAATATATGTGCACTGGATATATATAATATATGTGCACTGGATATTTATTACATGTGCACTGGCTATATAAAATATATGTGCACTGGAAATATTATATATGTGCACTGGATATATATAATGTATGTGCACTGGATATATAATATATGTGCACTGGATATTTATTACATGTGCACTGGCTATATATAATATATGTGCACTGGAAATATAATATATGTGCACTGGATATATATAATGTATGTGCACTGGATATATATAATATATGTGCACTGGATATATAATATATGTGCACTGGATATTTAATATATATGCACTGGATATTTAATAAATGTGCACTGCATATATATTAAATATATGTGCATTGGATATTTAATAAATGTGCACTGGATATTTAATATATGTGCACTGGATATATATAATATATGTGCACTGGATATATAATATATCTGTACTGGATATTTAATATATGTGCACTGGATATATATAATATATGTGCACTGAAAATTTTATTTATCTGCATTGGATATGTATAATATATGTGCACTGGATATATATAATGTATGTGCACTGGATATATAATATATGTGCACTGGATATTTAATATATATGCACTGGATATTTAATAAATGTGCACTGCATATATATTAAATATATGTGCACTGGATATTTAATAAATGTGCACTGGATATATATAATATATGTGAACTGGATATATATAATATATGTGCACTGGATATATAATATATGTGCACTGGATATTTAATAAATGTGCACTGGATATATATAATATATGTGCACTGGATATTTAATAAATGTGCACTGGATATATATAATATATGTGCACTGGATATTTATTATATGTGCACTGGCTATATATAATATATGTGCACTGGATATATATAATATATGTGCACTGGATATTTAATATATGTGCACTCGCTATATATAATATATGTGCACTGGAAATATAATATATGTGCACTGGATATATATTAAATATATGTGCACTGGATATTTAATAAATGTGCACTGGATATATATAATATATGTGCACTGGATATATATAATATATGTGCACTGGATATATAATATATGCGCACTGGATATTTAATATATGTGCACTGGATATTTAATAAATGTGCACTGGATATATATAATATATGTGCACTTGATATTTAATAAATGTGAACTGGATATATATAAAATATGTGCACTGGATATTTATTACATGTGCACTGCCTATATAAAATATATGTGCACTGGAAATATTATACATGTGCACTGGATATATATAATGTATGTGCACTGGATATATAATATATGTGCACTGGATATTTATTACATGTGCACTGGCTATATATAATATATGTGCACTGGAAATATTATATATGTGCACTGGATATAAATAATATATGTGCGCTGGAAATATAATATATGTGGACTGGATATTTAATATATGTGCACTGGATATTTAATAAATGTGCACTGGATATATATAATATATGTGCACTGGATATTCAATATATGTGCACTGGATATATATAATGTATGTGCACTGGATATATAATATATGTGGACTGGATATTTAATATATGTGCACTGGATATTTAATAAATGTGCACTGGATATATATAATATATGTGCACTGGATATTTAATATATGTGCACTGCATATATATAATGTATGTGCACTGGAAATATAATATATTTGCACTGGATATTTAATATATGTGCACTGGATATATAATTTATCTGTACTGGATATTTAATATATGTGCACTAGATATATATTATATATGTGAACTGAAAATTTAATTTATGTGCATTGGATATGTATAATATATGTGCACTGGATATATATAATGTATGTGCACTGGATATATAATATATGTGCACTGGATATTTAATATATATGCACTTGATATTTAATAAATGTGCACTGCATATATATTAAATATATGTGCACTGGATATTTAATAAATGTGCACTGGATATTTAATATATGTGCACTGGATATATATAATATATGTGCACTGGATATATAATATATCTGTACTGGATATTTAATATATGTGCACTGGATATATATAATATATGTGCACTGAAAATTTAATTTATGTGCATTGGATATGTATAATATATGTGCACTGGATATATATAATGTATGTGCACTGGATATATAATATATGTGCAATAGATATTTAATATATATGCACTGGATATTTAATAAATGTGCACTGCATATATATTAAATATATGTGCACTGGATATTTAATAAATGTGCACTGGATATATATAATATATGTGAACTGGATATATATAATATATGTGCACTGGATATGTAATATATGTGCACTAAATATTTAATATATGTGCACTGGATATTTAATAAATGTGCACTGGATATATATAATATATGTGCACTGGATATTTAATAAATGTGCACTGGATATATATAATATATGTGCACTGGATATTTAATATATGTGCACTGGATATAAATAATATATGTGCACTGGATATGTAATATATCTGTACTGGATATTTAATATATGTGCACTGAATATATATAATATATGTGCTTTGAAAATTTAATTTATGTACACTGGATATGTATAATATATGTGCACTGGATATATATAATGTATGTGCACTGGATATATAATATATGTGCACTGGATATTTAATATATGCGCACTGGATATTTAATAAATGTGCACTGCATATATATTAAATATATGTGCACTGGATATTTAATAAATGTGCACTGGATATATATAATATATGTGCACTGGATATATATATATATATATATATATAATATATGTGCACTGGATATATAATATATGTGCACTGGATATTTAATATATGTGCACTGGATATTTAATAAATGTGCACTGGATATATATAATATATGTGCACTGGATATTTAATAAATGTGCACTGGATATATATAATATATGTGCACTGGATATTTAATATATGTGCACTGGCTATATATAATATATGTGCACTGGATATATATAATATATGTGCACTGGATATTTAATATATGTGCACTCGCTATATATAATATATGTGCACTGGATATTTATTACATGTGCACTGGCTATATATCATATATGTGCACTGGAAATATTATATATGTGCACTGGATATATATAATATATGTGCACTGGAAATATAATATATGTGCACTGGATATATATAATGTATGTGCACTGGATATATATAATATATGTGCACTGGATATTTAATAAATGTGCACTGGATATATATAATATATGTGCACTGGATATATATAATATATGTGAACTGGATATTTATTACATGTGCACTGGCTATATAAAATATATGTGCACTGGAAATATTATATATGTGCACTGGATATATATAATGTATGTGCACTGGATATATAATATATGAGCACTGGATATTTATTACATGTGCACTGGCTATATATCATATATGTGCACTGGAAATATTATATATGTGCACTGGATATATATAATATATGTGCACTGGAAATATAATATATGTGCACTGGATATATATAATGTATGTGCACTGGATATATATAATATATGTGCACTGGATATTTAATAAATGTGCACTGGATATATATAATATATGTGCACTGGATATTTAATAAATGTGCACTGGATATATATAATATATGTGCACTGGATATATATAATATATGTGCACTTGATATATAATATATGCACACTGGATATATATAATATATGTGCACTGGATATATAATATATTTGAACTGGATATTTAATATATGTGCACTGGATATATATAATATATGTGCACTGAAAATTTAATTTATGTGCACTGGATATGTATAATATATGTGCACTGGATATATATAATGTATGTGCACTGGATATATAATATATGTGGACTGGATATTTAATATATGTGCACTGGATATTTAATAAATGTGCACTGCATATATATTAAATATATGTGCACTGGATATTTTATAAATGTGCACTGGATATATATAATATATGTGCACTGGAAATATATAATATATGTGCACTGGATATATAATATATGCGCACTGGATATTTAATATATGTGCACTGGATATTTAATAAATGTGCACTGGATATATATAATATATGTGCACTGGATATTTAATAAATGTGCACTGGATATATATAATATATGTGCACTGGATATTTATTACATGTGCACTGGCTATATATAATATATGTGCACTGGAAATATAATATATGTGCACTGGATATATATAATGTATGTGCACTTGATATTTAATATATGTGCACTGAATATATATAATGTATGTGCACTGGATATATAATATATGTGCACTGGATATTTAATATATGTGCACTGGATATTTAATAAATGTGCACTGCATATATATAATGTATGTGCACTGGATATATATAATATATGTGCACTGGATATATATAATATATGTGCACTGGATATATATAATGTATGTGCACTGGATATATATGTGCACTGGATATTTAATATATGTGCACTGGATATTTAATAAATGTGCACTGCATATATATAATGTATGTGCACTGGAAATATAATATATTTGCACTGGATATTTAATATATGTGCACTGGATATATAATATATCTGTACTGGATATTTAATATATGTGCACTGGATATATATAATATATGTGCACTGAAAATTTAATTTATGTGCATTGGATATGTATAATATATGTGCACTGGATATATATAATGTATGTGCACTGGATATATAATATATGTGCACTGGATATTTAATATATAAGCACTGGATATTTAATAAATGTGCACTGCATATATATTAAATATATGTGCACTGGATATTTAATAAATGTGTACTGGATATTTAATATATGTGCACTGGATATATATAATATATGTGCACTGGATATATAATATATCTGTACTGGATATTTAATATATGTGCACTGGATATATATAATATATGTGCACTGAAAATTTTATTTATGTGCATTGGATATGTATAATATATGTGCACTGGATATATATAATGTATGTGCACTGGATATATAATATATGTGCACTGGATATTTAATATATATGCATTGGATATTTAATAAATGTGCACTGCATATATATTAAATATATGTGCACTGGATATTTAATAAATGTGCACTGGATATATATAATATATGTGAACTGGATATATATAATATATGTGCACTGGATATATAATATATGTGCACTGGATATTTAATATATGTGCACTGGATATTTAATAAATGTGCACTGGATATATATAATATATGTGCACTGGATATTTAATAAATGTGCACTGGATATATATAATATATGTGCACTGGATATTTATTATATGTGCACTGGCTATATATAATATATGTGCACTAGATATATATAATATATGTGCACTGGATATTTAATATACGTGCACTCGCTATATATAATATATGTGCACTGGAAATATAATATATGTGCACTGGATATATATTAAATATATGTGCACTGGATATTTAATAAATGTGCACTGGATATATATAATATATGTGCACTGGATATATATAATATATGTGCACTGGATATATAATATATGCGCACTGGATATTTAATATATGTGCACTGGATATTTAATAAATGTGCACTGGATATATATAATATATGTGCACTGGATATTTAATAAATGTGAACTGGATATATATAATATATGTGCACTGGATATTTATTACATGTGCACTGGCTATATAAAATATATGTGCACTGGAAATATTATATATGTGCACTGGATATATATAATGTATGTGCACTGGATATATAATATATGTGCACTGGATATTTATTACATGTGCACTGGCTATATATAATATATGTGCACTGGAAATATTATATATGTGCACTGGATATATATAATATATGTGCACTGGAAATATAATATATGTGCACTGGATATATATAATGTATGTGTACTGGATATATATAATATATGTGCACTGGATATTTAATAAATGTGCACTGGATATATATAATATATGTGCACTGGATATTTAATAAATGTGCACTGGATATATATAATATATGTGCACTGGATATATATAATATATGTGCACTTGATATATAATATATGCGCACTGGATATATATAATATATGTGCACTGGATATATAATATATTTGAACTGGATATTTAATATATGTGCACTGGATATATATAATATATGTGCACTGAAAATTTAATTTATGTGCACTTGATATGTATAATATATGTGTACTGGATATATATAATGTACGTGCAATGGATATATAATATATGTGGACTGGATATTTAATATATATGCACTGGATATTTAATAAATGTGCACTGCATATATATTAAATATATGTGCACTGGATATTTAATAAATATGCACTGGATATATATAATATATGTGCACTGGATATATATAATATATGTGCACTGGATATATAATATATGCGCACTGGATATTTAATATATGTGCACTGGATATTTAATAAATGTGCACTGGATATATATAATATATGTGCACTGGATATTTATTACATGTGCACTGGCTATATATAATATATGTGCACTGGAAATATAATATATGTGCACTGGATATATATAATGTATGTGCACTTGATATTTAATATATGTGCACTGAATATATATAATGTATGTGCACTGGATATATAATATATGTGCACTAGATATTTAATATATGTGCACTGGATATTTAATAAATGTGCACTGCATATATATAATGTATGTGCACTAGATATATATAATATATGTGCACTGGATATATATAATATATGTGCACTGGATATATATAATGTATGTGCACTGGATATATATGTGCACTGGATATTTAATATATGTGCACTGGATATTTAATAAATGTGCACTGCATATATATAATATATGTGCACTGGAAATATAATATATTTGCACTGGATATTTAATATATGTGCACTGGATATATAATATATCTGTACTGGATATTTAATATATGTGCACTGGATATATATAATATATGTGCACTGAAAATTTAATTTATGTGCATTGGATATGTATAATATATGTGCACTGGATATATATAATGTATGTGCACTGGATATATAATATATGTGCACTGGATATTTAATATATATGCACTGGATATTTAATAAAAGTGCACTGCATATATATTAAATATATGTGCACTGGATATTTAATAAATGTGCACTGGATATTTAATATATGTGAACTGGATATATATATAATATGTGCACTGGATATATAATATATCTGTACTGGATATTTAATAAATGTGCACTGGATATATATAATATATGTGCACTGGATATTTAATAAATGTGCACTGGATATATATAATATATGTGCACTGGATATATATAATATATGTGCACTTGATATATAATATATGCGCACTGGATATATATAATATATGTGCACTGGATATATAATATATTTGAACTGGATATTTAATATATGTGCACTAGATATATATAATATATGTGCACTGAAAATTTAATTTATGTGCACTGGATATGTATAGTATATGTGCACTGGATATATATATAATGTATGTGCACTGGATATATAATATATGTGGACTGGATATTTAATATATGTGCACTGGATATTTAATAAACGTGCACTGCATATATATTAAATATATGTGCACTGGATATTTTATAAATGTGCACTGGATATATATAATATATGTGCACTGGATATATATAATATATGTGCACTGGATATATAATATATGCGCACTGGATATTTAATATATGTGCACTGGATATTTAATAAATGTGCACTGGATATATAATATATGTGCACTGGATATTTAATAAATGTGCACTGGATATATATAATATATGTGCACTGGATATTTATTACATGTGCACTGGCTATATATAATATATGTGCACTGGAAATATAATATATGTGCACTGGATATATATAATGTATGTGCACTTGATATTTAATATATGTGCACTGAATATATATAATGTATGTGCACTGGTTATATAATGTATGTGCACTGGATATTTAATATATGTGCACTGGATATTTAATAAATGTGCACTGCATATATATAATGTATGTGCACTGGATATATATAATATATGTGCACTGGATATATATAATATATGTGCACTGGATATATATAATGTATGTGCACTGGATATATATGTGCACTGGATATTTAATATATGTGCACTGGATATTTAATAAATGTGCACTGCATATATATAATGTATGTGCACTTGAAATATAATATATTTGCACTGTATATTTAATATATGTGCACTGGATATATAATATATCTGTACTGGATATTTAATATATGTGCACTGGATATATATAATATATGTGCACTGAAAATTTAATTTATGTGCATTGGATATGTATAATATATGTGCACTGGATATATATAATGTATGTGCACTGGATATATAATATATGTGCACTGGATATTTAAAATATATGCACTGGATATTTAATAAATGTGCACTGGATATATATAATATATGTGCACTGGATATATATATATATATAATATATGTGCACTGGATATATAATATATGTGCACTGGATATTTAATATATGTGCACTGGATATTTAATAAATGTGCACTGGATATATATAATATATGTGCACTGGATATTTAATATATATGCACTGGATATTTAATAAAAGTGCACTGCATATATATTAAATATATGTGCACTGGATATTTAATAAATGTGCACTGGATATTTAATATATGTGAACTGGATATATATATAATATGTGCACTGGATATATAATATATCTGTACTGGATATTTAATAAATGTGCACTGGATATATATAATATATGTGCACTGGATATTTAATAAATGTGCACTGGATATATATAATATATGTGCACTGGATATATATAATATATGTGCACTTGATATATAATATATGCGCACTGGATATATATAATATATGTGCACTGGATATATAATAAATTTGAACTGGATATTTAATATATGTGCACTGGATATATATAATATATGTGCACTGAAAATTTAATTTATGTGCACTGGATATGTATAATATATGTGCACTGGATATATATATAATGTATGTGCACTGGATATATAATATATGTGGACTGGATATTTAATATATGTGCACTGGATATTTAATAAACGTGCACTGCATATATATTAAATATATGTGCACTGGATATTTTATAAATGTGCACTGGATATATATAATATATGTGCACTGGATATATATAATATATGTGCACTGGATATATAATATATGCGCACTGGATATTTAATATATGTGCACTGGATATTTAATAAATGTGCACTGGATATATAATATATGTGCACTGGATATTTAATAAATGTGCACTGGATATATATAATATATGTGCACTGGATATTTATTACATGTGCACTGGCTATATATAATATATGTGCACTGGAAATATAATATATGTGAACTGGATATATATAATGTATGTGCACTTGATATTTAATATATGTGCACTGAATATATATAATGTATGTGCACTGGTTATATAATATATGTGCACTGGATATTTAATATATGTGCACTGGATATTTAATAAATGTGCACTGCATATATATAATGTATGTGCACTGGATATATATAATATATGTGCACTGGATATATATAATATATGTGCACTGGATATATATAATGTATGTGCACTGGATATATATGTGCACTGGATATTTAATATATGTGCACTGGATATTTAATAAATGTGCACTGCATATATATAATGTATGTGCACTTGAAATATAATATATTTGCACTGTATATTTAATATATGTGCACTGGATATATAATATATCTGTACTGGATATTTAATATATGTGCACTGGATATATATAATATATGTGCACTGAAAATTTAATTTATGTGCATTGGATATGTATAATATATGTGCACTGGATATATATAATGTATGTGCACTGGATATATAATATATGTGCACTGGATATTTAAAATATATGCACTGGATATTTAATAAATGTGCACTGGATATATATAATATATGTGCACTGGATATATATATATATATATAATATATGTGCACTGGATATATAATATATGTGCACTGGATATTTAATATATGTGCACTGGATATTTAATAAATGTGCACTGGATATATATAATATATGTGCACTGGATATTTAATAAATGTGCACTGGATATATATAATATATGTGCACTGGATATTTAATATATGTGCACTGGCTATATATAATATATGTGCACTGGATATATATAATATATGTGCACTGGATATTTAATATATGTGCACTCGCTATATATAATATATGTGCACTGGAAATATAATATATGTGCACTGGATATATATTAAATATATGTGCACTGGATATTTAATAAATATGCACTGGATATATATAATATATGTGCACTGGATATATATAATATATGTGCACTGGATATATAATATATGCGCACTGGATATTTAATATATGTGCACTGGATATTTAATAAATGTGCACTGGATATATATAATATATGTGCACTGGATATTTAATAAATGTGCACTGGATATAT
This sequence comes from Leptodactylus fuscus, assembly GCF_031893055.1. Lineage (NCBI taxonomy): Eukaryota > Metazoa > Chordata > Amphibia > Anura > Leptodactylidae > Leptodactylus > Leptodactylus fuscus. Next base: position 214,026 of record NW_027440568.1, read on the forward strand.
ATAATATATGTGCACTGGATATTTATTACATGTGCACTGGCTATATAAAATATATGTGCACTGGAAATATTATATATGTGCACTGGATATATATAATTTATGTGCACTGGATATATAATATATGTGCACTGGATATTTATTACATGTGCACTGGCTATATATAATATATGTGCACTGGAAATATTATATATGTGCACTGGATATATATAATGTATGTGCACTGGATATATATAATATATGTGCACTGGATATTTAATAAATGTGCACTGGATATATATAATATATGTGCACTGGAAATATAATATATGTGCACTGGATATATATAATGTATGTGCACTGGATATATATAATATATGTGCACTGGATATTTAATAAATGTGCACTGGATATATATAATATATGTGCACTGGATATTTAATAAATGTGCACTGGATATATATAATATATTTGCACTGGATATATATAATATATGTGCACTTGATATATAATATATGCGCACTGGATATATATAATATATGTGCACTGGATATATAATATATTTGAACTGGATATTTAATATATGTGCACTGGATAGATATAATATATGTGCACTGAAAATTTAATTTATGTGCACTGGATATGTATAATATATGTGCACTGGATATATATAATGTATGTGCACTGGATATATAATATATGTGGACTGGATATTTAATATATGTGCACTGGATATTTAATAAATGTGCACTGCATATATATTAAATATATGTGCACTGGATATTAAATAAATGTGCACTGGATATATATAATATATGTGCACTGGATATATATAATATATGTGCACTGGATATATAATATATGTGCACTGGATATTTAATATATGTGCACTGGATATTTAATAAATGTGCACTGGATATATATAATATATGTGCACTGGATATTTAATAAATGTGCACTGGATATATATAATATATGTGCACTGGATATTTATTACCTGTGCACTGGCTATATATAATATATGTGCACTGGAAATATAATATATGTGCACTGGATATATATAATGTATGTGCACTTGATATTTAATATATGTGCACTGAATATATATAATGTATGTGCACTGGATATATAATATATGTGCACTGGATATTTAATATATGTGCACTGGATATTTAATAAATGTGCACTGCATATATATTAAATATATGTGCACTGGATATTTAATAAATGTGCACTGGATATATATAATATATGTGCACTGGATATATAATATATGTGCACTGGCTATATATAATATATGTGCACTGGATATATATAATATATGTGCACTGGATATTTAATATATGTGCACTCGCTATATATAATATATGTGCACTGATAATATAATATATGTGCACTGGATATATATAATGTATGTGCACTTGATATTTAATATATGTGCACTGAATATATATAATGTATGTGCACTGGATATATAATATATGTGCACTGGAAATATAATATATGTGCACTGGATATATATAATGTATGTGCACTGGATATATATAATGTATGTGTACTGGATATATATAATATATGTGCACTGGATATTTAATAAATGTGCACTGGATATATATAATATATGTGCACTGGATATTTAATAAATGTGCACTGGATATATATAATATATGTGCACTGGATATATATAATATATGTGCACTTGATATATAATATATGCGCACTGGATATATATAATATATGTGCACTGGATATATAATATATTTGAACTGGATATTTAATATATGTGCACTGGATATATATAATATATGTGCACTGAAAATTTAATTTATGTGCACTTGATATGTATAATATATGTGTACTGGATATATATAATGTATGTGCAATGGATATATAATATATGTGGACTGGATATTTAATATATATGCACTGGATATTTAATAAATGTGCACTGCATATATATTAAATATATGTGCACTGGATATTTAATAAATATGCACTGGATATATATAATATATGTGCACTGGATATATATAATATATGTGCACTGGATATATAATATATGCGCACTGGATATTTAATATATGTGCACTGGATATTTAATAAATGTGCACTGGATATATATAATATATGTGCACTGGATATTTATTACATGTGCACTGGCTATATATAATATATGTGCACTGGAAATATAATATATGTGCACTGGATATATATAATGTATGTGCACTTGATATTTAATATATGTGCACTGAATATATATAATGTATGTGCACTGGATATATAATATATGTGCACTAGATATTTAATATATGTGCACTGGATATTTAATAAATGTGCACTGCATATATATAATGTATGTGCACTAGATATATATAATATATGTGCACTGGATATATATAATATATGTGCACTGGATATATATAATGTATGTGCACTGGATATATATGTGCACTGGATATTTAATATATGTGCACTGGATATTTAATAAATGTGCACTGCATATATATAATATATGTGCACTGGAAATATAATATATTTGCACTGGATATTTAATATATGTGCACTGGATATATAATATATCTGTACTGGATATTTAATATATGTGCACTGGATATATATAATATATGTGCACTGAAAATTTAATTTATGTGCATTGGATATGTATAATATATGTGCACTGGATATATATAATGTATGTGCACTGGATATATAATATATGTGCACTGGATATTTAATATATATGCACTGGATATTTAATAAAAGTGCACTGCATATATATTAAATATATGTGCACTGGATATTTAATAAATGTGCACTGGATATTTAATATATGTGAACTGGATATATATATAATATGTGCACTGGATATATAATATATCTGTACTGGATATTTAATAAATGTGCACTGGATATATATAATATATGTGCACTGGATATTTAATAAATGTGCACTGGATATATATAATATATGTGCACTGGATATATATAATATATGTGCACTTGATATATAATATATGCGCACTGGATATATATAATATATGTGCACTGGATATATAATATATTTGAACTGGATATTTAATATATGTGCACTAGATATATATAATATATGTGCACTGAAAATTTAATTTATGTGCACTGGATATGTATAGTATATGTGCACTGGATATATATATAATGTATGTGCACTGGATATATAATATATGTGGACTGGATATTTAATATATGTGCACTGGATATTTAATAAACGTGCACTGCATATATATTAAATATATGTGCACTGGATATTTTATAAATGTGCACTGGATATATATAATATATGTGCACTGGATATATATAATATATGTGCACTGGATATATAATATATGCGCACTGGATATTTAATATATGTGCACTGGATATTTAATAAATGTGCACTGGATATATAATATATGTGCACTGGATATTTAATAAATGTGCACTGGATATATATAATATATGTGCACTGGATATTTATTACATGTGCACTGGCTATATATAATATATGTGCACTGGAAATATAATATATGTGCACTGGATATATATAATGTATGTGCACTTGATATTTAATATATGTGCACTGAATATATATAATGTATGTGCACTGGTTATATAATGTATGTGCACTGGATATTTAATATATGTGCACTGGATATTTAATAAATGTGCACTGCATATATATAATGTATGTGCACTGGATATATATAATATATGTGCACTGGATATATATAATATATGTGCACTGGATATATATAATGTATGTGCACTGGATATATATGTGCACTGGATATTTAATATATGTGCACTGGATATTTAATAAATGTGCACTGCATATATATAATGTATGTGCACTTGAAATATAATATATTTGCACTGTATATTTAATATATGTGCACTGGATATATAATATATCTGTACTGGATATTTAATATATGTGCACTGGATATATATAATATATGTGCACTGAAAATTTAATTTATGTGCATTGGATATGTATAATATATGTGCACTGGATATATATAATGTATGTGCACTGGATATATAATATATGTGCACTGGATATTTAAAATATATGCACTGGATATTTAATAAATGTGCACTGGATATATATAATATATGTGCACTGGATATATATATATATATAATATATGTGCACTGGATATATAATATATGTGCACTGGATATTTAATATATGTGCACTGGATATTTAATAAATGTGCACTGGATATATATAATATATGTGCACTGGATATTTAATATATATGCACTGGATATTTAATAAAAGTGCACTGCATATATATTAAATATATGTGCACTGGATATTTAATAAATGTGCACTGGATATTTAATATATGTGAACTGGATATATATATAATATGTGCACTGGATATATAATATATCTGTACTGGATATTTAATAAATGTGCACTGGATATATATAATATATGTGCACTGGATATTTAATAAATGTGCACTGGATATATATAATATATGTGCACTGGATATATATAATATATGTGCACTTGATATATAATATATGCGCACTGGATATATATAATATATGTGCACTGGATATATAATATATTTGAACTGGATATTTAATATATGTGCACTGGATATATATAATATATGTGCACTGAAAATTTAATTTATGTGCACTGGATATGTATAATATATGTGCACTGGATATATATATAATGTATGTGCACTGGATATATAATATATGTGGACTGGATATTTAATATATGTGCACTGGATATTTAATAAACGTGCACTGCATATATATTAAATATATGTGCACTGGATATTTTATAAATGTGCACTGGATATATATAATATATGTGCACTGGATATATATAATATATGTGCACTGGATATATAATATATGCGCACTGGATATTTAATATATGTGCACTGGATATTTAATAAATGTGCACTGGATATATAATATATGTGCACTGGATATTTAATAAATGTGCACTGGATATATATAATATATGTGCACTGGATATTTATTACATGTGCACTGGCTATATATAATATATGTGCACTGGAAATATAATATATGTGCACTGGATATATATAATGTATGTGCACTTGATATTTAATATATGTGCACTGAATATATATAATGTATGTGCACTGGTTATATAATATATGTGCACTGGATATTTAATATATGTGCACTGGATATTTAATAAATGTGCACTGCATATATATAATGTATGTGCACTGGATATATATAATATATGTGCACTGGATATATATAATATATGTGCACTGGATATATATAATGTATGTGCACTGGATATATATGTGCACTGGATATTTAATATATGTGCACTGGATATTTAATAAATGTGCACTGCATATATATAATGTATGTGCACTTGAAATATAATATATTTGCACTGTATATTTAATATATGTGCACTGGATATATAATATATCTGTACTGGATATTTAATATATGTGCACTGGATATATATAATATATGTGCACTGAAAATTTAATTTATGTGCATTGGATATGTATAATATATGTGCACTGGATATATATAATGTATGTGCACTGGATATATAATATATGTGCACTGGATATTTAAAATATATGCACTGGATATTTAATAAATGTGCACTGGATATATATAATATATGTGCACTGGATATATATATATATATATATAATATATGTGCACTGGATATATAATATATGTGCACTGGATATTTAATATATGTGCACTGGATATTTAATAAATGTGCACTGGATATATATAATATATGTGCACTGGATATTTAATAAATGTGCACTGGATATATATAATATATGTGCACTGGATATTTAATATATGTGCACTGGCTATATATAATATATGTGCACTGGATATATATAATATATGTGCACTGGATATTTAATATATGTGCACTCGCTATATATAATATATGTGCACTGGAAATATAATATATGTGCACTGGATATATATAATATATGTGCACTGGATATATAATATATGCGCACTGGATATTTAATATATGTGCACTGGATATTTAATAAATGTGCACTGGATATATATAATATATGTGCACTGGATATTTAATAAATGTGCACTGGATATATATAATATATGTGCACTGGATATTTATTACATGTGCACTGGCTATATAAAATATATGTGCACTGGAAATATTATATATGTGCACTGGATATATATAATTTATGTGCACTGGATATATAATATATGTGCACTGGATATTTATTACATGTGCACTGGCTATATATAATATATGTGCACTGGAAATATTATATATGTGCACTGGATATATATAATGTATGTGCACTGGATATATATAATATATGTGCACTGGATATTTAATAAATGTGCACTGGATATATATAATATATGTGCACTGGAAATATAATATATGTGCACTGGATATATATAATGTATGTGCACTGGATATATATAATATATGTGCACTGGATATTTAATAAATGTGCACTGGATATATATAATATATGTGCACTGGATATTTAATAAATGTGCACTGGATATATATAATATATTTGCACTGGATATATATAATATATGTGCACTTGATATATAATATATGCGCACTGGATATATATAATATATGTGCACTGGATATATAATATATTTGAACTGGATATTTAATATATGTGCACTGGATAGATATAATATATGTGCACTGAAAATTTAATTTATGTGCACTGGATATGTATAATATATGTGCACTGGATATATATAATGTATGTGCACTGGATATATAATATATGTGGACTGGATATTTAATATATGTGCACTGGATATTTAATAAATGTGCACTGCATATATATTAAATATATGTGCACTGGATATTAAATAAATGTGCACTGGATATATATAATATATGTGCACTGGATATATATAATATATGTGCACTGGATATATAATATATGTGCACTGGATATTTAATATATGTGCACTGGATATTTAATAAATGTGCACTGGATATATATAATATATGTGCACTGGATATTTAATAAATGTGCACTGGATATATATAATATATGTGCACTGGATATTTATTACCTGTGCACTGGCTATATATAATATATGTGCACTGGAAATATAATATATGTGCACTGGATATATATAATGTATGTGCACTTGATATTTAATATATGTGCACTGAATATATATAATGTATGTGCACTGGATATATAATATATGTGCACTGGATATTTAATATATGTGCACTGGATATTTAATAAATGTGCACTGCATATATATTAAATATATGTGCACTGGATATTTAATAAATGTGCACTGGATATATATAATATATGTGCACTGGATATATAATATATGTGCACTGGCTATATATAATATATGTGCACTGGATATATATAATATATGTGCACTGGATATTTAATATATGTGCACTCGCTATATATAATATATGTGCACTGATAATATAATATATGTGCACTGGATATATATAATGTATGTGCACTTGATATTTAATATATGTGCACTGAATATATATAATGTATGTGCACTGGATATATAATATATGTGCACTGGAAATATAATATATGTGCACTGGATATATATAATGTATGTGCACTGGATATATATAATATATGTGCACTGGATGTTTAATAAATGTGCACTGGATATATATAATACATGTGCACTGAAAATTTAATTTATGTTCACTAGGTATGTATAATATATGTGCACTGGATATATATAATGTATGTGCACTGGATATATAATATATGTGCACTGGATATTTAATATATGTGCACTGGATATTTAATAAATGTGCACTGCATATATATGAAATATATGTGCACTGGATATTTAATAAATGTGCACTGGATATATATAATATATGTGCACTGGATATATATAATATATGTGCACTGGATATTTATTACATGTGCACTGGCTATATATAATATATATGCACTGGAAATATTATATATGTGCACTGGATATATATAATGTATGTGCACTGGATATATAATATATGTGCACTGGATATTTATTACATGTGCACTGGCTATATATAATATATGTACACTGGAAATATTATATATGTGCACTGGATATATATAATATATGTGCACTGGAAATATAATATATGTGCACTGGATATATATAATGTATGTGCACTGGATATATATAATATATGTGCACTTGATATTTAATAAATGTGCTCTGGATATATATAATATATGTGCACTTGATATATAATATATGCGCACTGGATATATATAATATATGTGCACTGGATATATAATATATTTGAACTGGATATTTAATATATGTGCACTGGATATATATAATACATGTGCACTGAAAATTTAATTTATGTGCACTGGATTTGTATAATATATGTGCACTGGATATAAATAATGTATGTGCACTGGATATATAATATATGTGGACTGGATATTTAATATATGTGCACTGGATATTTAATAAATGTGCACTGCATATATATTAAATATATGTGCACTGGATATTTAATAAATGTGCACTGGATATATATAATATATGTGCACTGGATATATATAATATATGTGCACTGGATATATAATATATGCGCACTGGATATTTAATATATGTGCACTGGATATTTAATAAATGTGCACTGGATATATATAATATATGTGCACTGGATATTTAATAAATGTGCACTGGATATATATAATATATGTGCACTGGATATTTATTACATGTGCACTGGCTATATATAATATATGTGCACTGGAAATATGATATATGTGCACTGGATATATATTATGTATGTTCACTTGATATTTAATATATGTGCACTGAATATATATAATGTATGTGCACTGGATATATAATATATGTGCACTGGATATTTAACATATGTGCACTGGATATTTAATAAATGTGCACTGCATATATATAATGTATGTGCACTGGATATATATAATATATGTGCACTGGATATATATAATATATGTGCACTGGATATATATAATGTATGTGCACTGGATATATATGTGCACTGGATATTTAATATATGTGCACTGGATATTTAATAAATGTGCACCGCATATATATAATGTATCTGCACTGGAAATATAATATATTTGCACTGGATATTTAATATATGTGCACTGGATATATAATATATCTGTACTGGATATTTAATATATGTGCACTGGATATATATAATATATGTGCACTGAAAATTTAATTTATGTGCATTGGATATGTATAATATATGTGCACTGGATATATATAATGTATGTGCACTGGATATATAATATATGTGCACTGGATATTTAATATATATGCATTGGATATTTAATAAATGTGCACTGCATATATATTAAATATATGTGCACTGGATATTTAATAAATGTGCACTGGATATTTAATTTATGTGCACTGGATATTTAATAAATGTGCACTGGATATATATAATATATGTGCACTGGATATTTAATAAATGTGCACTGGATATATATAATATATGTGCACTGGATATTTAATATATGTGCACTTGCTATATATAATATATGAGCACTGGATATATATAATATATGTGCACTGGATATTTAATATATGTGCACTCGCTATATATAATATATGTGCACTGGAAATATAACATATGTGCACTGGATATATATTAAATATATGTGCACTGGATATTTAATAAATGTGCACTGGATATATATATATATATATAATATATGTGCACTGGATATATATAATATAGGTGCACTGGATATATAATATATGCGCACTGGATATTTAATATATGTGCACTGGATATTTAATAAATGTGCACTGGATATATATAATATATGTGCACTGGATATTTAATAAATGTGCACTGGATATATATAATATATGTGCACTGGATATTTATTACATGTGCACTGGCTATATAAAATATATGTGCACTGGAAATATTATATATGTGCACTGGATATATATAATGTATGTGCACTGGATATATAATATATGTGCGCTGGATATTTATTACATGTGCACTGGCTATATATAATATATGTGCACTGGAAATATTATATATGTGCGCTGGATATATATAATATATGTGCACTGGAAATATAATATATGTGCACTGGATATATATAATGTATGTGCACTGGATATATATAATATATGTGCACTGGATATTTAATAAATGTGCACTGGATATATATAATATATGTGCACTGGATATTTAATAAATGTGCACTGGATAAATATAATATATGTGCACTGGATATATATAATATATGTGCACTTGATATATAATATATGCGCACTGGATATATATAATATATGTGCACTGGATATATAATATATTTGAACTGGATATTTAATATATGTGCACTGGATATATATAATATATGTGCACTGAAAATTTAGTTTATGTGCACTGGATATGTATAATATATGTGCACTGGATATATATATAATGTATGTGCACTGGATATATTATATATGTGGACTGGATATTTAATATATGTGCACTGGATATTTAATAAATGTGCACTGCATATATATTAAATATATGTGCACTGGATATTTAATAAATGTGCACTGGATATATATAATATATGTGCACTGGATATATATAATATATGTGCACTGGATATATATAATATATGCGCACTGGATATTTAATATATGTGCACTGGATATTTAATAAATGTGCACTGGATATATATAATATATGTGCACTGGATATTTAATAAATGTGCACTGGATATATATAATATATGTGCACTGGATATTTATTACATGTGCACTGGCTATATATAATATATGTGCACTGGAAATATAATATATGTGCACTGGATATATATAATGTATGTGCACTTGATATTTAATATATGTGCACTGAATATAAATAATGTATGTGCACTGGATATATAATATATGTGCACTGGATATTTAATATATGTGCACTGGATATTTAATAAATGTGCACTGCATATATATAATGTATGTGCACTGGATATATATAATATATGAGCACTGGATATATATAATATATGTGCACTGGATATATATAATGTATGTGCACTGGATATATATGTGCACTGGATATTTAATATATGTGCACTGGTTATTTAATAAATGTGCACTGCATATATATAATGTATGTGCACTGGAAATATAATATATTTGCACTGGATATTTAATATTTGTGCACTGGATATATAATATATCTGTACTGGATATTTAATATATGTGCACTGGATATATATAATATATGTGCACTGAAAATTCAATTTATGTGCATTGGATATGTATAATATATGTGCACTGGATATATATAATGTATGTGCACTGGATATATAATATATGTGCACTGGATATTTAATATATAAGCACTGGATATTTAATAAATGTGCACTGCATATATATTAAATATATGTGCACTGGATATTTAATAAATGTGTACTGGATATTTAATATATGTGCACTGGATATATATAATATATGTGCACTGGATATATAATATATCTGTACTGGATATTTAATATATGTGCACTGGATATATATAATATATGTGCACTGAAAATTTTATTTATGTGCATTGGATATGTATAATATATGTGCACTGGATATATATAATGTATGTGCACTGGATATATAATATATGTGCACTGGATATTTAATATATATGCACTGGATATTTAATAAATGTGCACTGCATATATTTTAAATATATGTGCACTGGATATTTAATAAATGTGCACTGGATATATATAATATATGTGCACTGGATATATATAATATATGTGCACTGGATATATAATATATGTGCACTGGATATTTAATATATGTGCACTGGATATTTAATAAATGTGCACTGGATATATATAATATATGTGCACTGGATATTTAATAAATGTGCACTGGATATATATAATATATGTGCACTGGATATTTATTATATGTGCACTGGCTATATATAATATATGTGCACTGGATATATATAATATATGTGCACTGGATATTTAATATACGTGCACTCGCTATATATAATATATGTGCACTGGAAATATAATATATGTGCACTGGATATATATTAAATATATGTGCACTGGATATTTAATAAATGTGCACTGGATATATATAATATATGTGCACTGGATATATATAATATATGTGCACTGGATATATAATATATGCGCACTGGATAATTAATATATGTGCACTGGATATTTAATAAATGTGCACTGGATATATATAATATATGTGCACTGGATATTTAATAAATGTGAACTGTATATATATAATATATGTGCACTGGATATTTATTACATGTGCACTGGCTATATAAAATATATGTGCACTGGAAATATTATATATGTGCACTGGATATATATAATGTATGTGCACTGGATATATAATATATGTGCACTGGATATTTATTACATGTGCACTGGCTATATATAATATATGTGCACTGGAAATATTATATATGTGCACTGGATATATATAATATATGTGCACTGGAAATATAATATATGTGCACTGGATATATATAATGTATGTGTACTGGATATATATAATATATGTGCACTGGATATTTAATAAATGTGCACTGGATATATATAATATATGTGCACTGGATATTTAATAAATGTGCACTGGATATATATAATATATGTGCACTGGATATATATAATATATGTGCACTTGATATATAATATATGCGCACTGGATATATATAATATATGTGCACTGGATATATAATATATTTGAACTGGATATTTAATATATGTGCACTGGATATATATAATATATGTGCACTGAAAATTTAATTTATGTGCACTTGATATGTATAATATATGTGTACTGGATATATATAATGTATGTGCAATGGATATATAATATATGTGGACTGGATATTTAATATATATGCACTGGATATTTAATAAATGTGCACTGCATATATATTAAATATATGTGCACTGGATATTTAATAAATATGCCCTGGATATATATAATATATGTGCACTGGATATATATAATATATGTGCACTGGATATATAATATATGCGCACTGGATATTTAATATATGTGCACTGGATATTTAATAAATGTGCACTGGATATATATAATATATGTGCACTGGATATTTATTACATGTGCACTGGCTATATATAATATATGTGCACTGGAAATATAATATATGTGCACTGGATATATATAATGTATGTGCACTTGATATTTAATATATGTGCACTGAATATATATAATGTATGTGCACTGGATATATAATATATGTGCACTGGATATTTAATATATGTGCACTGGATATTTAATAAATGTGCACTGCATATATATAATGTATGTGCACTAGATATATATAATATATATGCACTGGATATATATAATATATGTGCACTGGATATATATAATGTATGTGCACTGGATATATATGTGCACTGGATATTTAATATATGTGCACTGGATATTTAATAAATGTGCACTGCATATATATAATGTATGTGCACTGGAAATATAATATATTTGCACTGGATATTTAATATATGTGCACTGGATATATAATATATCTGTACTGGATATTTAATATATGTGCACTGGATATATATAATATATGTGCACTGAAAATTTAATTTATGTGCATTATATATGTATAATATATGTGCACTGGATATATATAATGTATGTGCACTGGATATATAATATATGTGCACTGGATATTTAATATATATGCACTGGATATTTAATAAAAGTGCACTGCATATATATTAAATATATGTGCACTGGATATTTAATAAATGTGCACTGGATATTTAATATATGTGAACTGGATATATATATATAATATGTGCACTGGATATATAATATATCTGTACTGGATATTTAATAAATGTGCACTGGATATATATAATATATGTGCACTGGATATTTAATAAATGTGCACTGGATATATATAATATATGTGCACTGGATATATATAATATATGTGCACTTGATATATAATATATGCGCACTGGATATATATAATATATGTGCACTGGATATATAATATATTTGAACTGGATATTTAATATATGTGCACTGGATATATATAATATATGTGCACTGAAAATTTAATTTATGTGCACTGGATATGTATAATATATGTGCACTGGATATATATAATGTATGTGCACTGGATATATAATATATGTGGACTGGATATTTAATATATGTGCACTGGATATTTAATAAATGTGCACTGCATATATATTAAATATATGTGCACTGGATATTTTATAAATGTGCACTGGATATATATAATATATGTGCACTGGATATATATAATATATGTGCACTGGATATATAATATATGCGCACTGGATATTTAATATATGTGCACTGGATATTTAATAAATGTGCACTGGATATATATAATATATGTGCACTGGATATTTAATAAATGTGCACTGGATATATATAATATATGTGCACTGGATATTTATTACATGTGCACTGGCTATATATAATATATGTGCACTGGAAATATAATATATGTGCACTGGATATATATAATGTATGTGCACTTGATATTTAATATATGTGCACTGAATATATATAATGTATGTGCACTGGATATATAATATATGTGCACTGGATATTTAATATATGTGCACTGGATATTTAATAAATGTGCACTGCATATATATAATGTATGTGCACTGGATATATATAATATATGTGCACTGAATATATATAATATATTTGCACTGGATATATATAATGTATGTGCACTGGATATATATGTGCACTGGATATTTAATATATGTGCACTGGATATTTAAAAAATGTGCACTGCATATATATAATGTATGTGCACTGGAAATATAATATATTTGCACTGTATATTTAATATATGTGCACTGGATATATAATATATCTGTACTGGATATTTAATATATGTGCACTGGATATATATAATATATGTGCACTGAAAATTTAATTTATGTGCATTGGATATGTATAATATATGTGCACTGGATATATATAATGTATGTGCACTGGATATATAATATATGTGCACTGGATATTTAAAATATATGCACTGGATATTTAATAAATGTGCACTGGATATATATAATATATGTGCACTGGATATATATAATATATGAGCACTGGATATTTAATAAATGTGCACTGGATATATATAATATATGTGCACTGGATATATAATATATGTGCACTGGATATATATAATATATGTGAACTGGATATATAATATAATTGCACTGGATATTTAATATATTTGCACTGGATATATATAATATATGTGCACTGAAAATTTAATTTATGTGCACTGGATATGTATAATATATGTGCACTGGATATTTAATATATGTGCACTGGATATAAATAATATATGTGCACTGGATATATAATATATCTGTACTGGATATTTAATATATGTGCACTGAATATATATAATATATGTGCACTGAAAATTTAATTTATGTGCACTAGATATGTTTAATATATGTGCACTGGATATATATAATGTATGTGCACTGGATATATAATATATGTGCACTGGATATTTAATATATGTGCACTGGATATTTAATAAAAGTGCACTGGATATATATAATATATGTGCACTGGATATTTAATAAATGTGCACTGGATATATATAATATATGTGCACTGGATATTTAATATATGTGCACTGGCTATATATAATATATGTGCACTGGATATATATAATATATGTGCACTGGATATTTAATATATGTGCACTCGCTATATATAATATATGTGCACTGGAAATATAATATATGTGCACTGGATATATATTAATTATATGTGCACTGGATATTTAATAAATGTGCACTGGATATATATAATATATGTGCACTGGATATATATAATATATGTGCACTGGATATATATAATGTATGTGCACTGGATATATAATATATGTGCACTGGATATTTATTACATGTGCACTGGCTATATATAATATATGTGCACTGGAAATATTATATATTTGCGCTGGATATATATAATACATGTGCACTGGATATATATAATGTATGTGCACTGGATATATATGTGCACTGGATATTTAATATATGTGCACTGGATATTTAATAAATGTGCACTGCATATATATAATGTATGTGCACTGGAAATATAATATATTTGCACTGGATATTTAATATATGTGCACTGGATATATAATATATCTGTACTGGATATTTAATATATGTGCACTGGATATATATAATATATGTGCACTGAAAATTTAATTTATGTGCATTGGATATGTATAATATATGTGCACTGGATATATATAATGTATGTGCACTGGATATATAATATATGTGCACTGGATATTTAATATATATGCATTGGATATTTAATAAATGTGCACTGCATATATATTAAATATATGTGCACTGGATATTTAATAAATGTGCACTGGATATTTAATTTATTTGCACTGGATATTTAATAAATGTGCACTGGATATATATAATATATGTGCACTGGATATTTAAAAAATGTGCACTGGATATATATAATATATGTGCACTGGATATTTAATATATGTGCACTGGCTATATATAATATATGTGCACTGGATATATATAATATATGTGCACTGGATATTTAATATATGTGCACTCGCTATATATAATATATGTGCACTGGAAATATAATATATGTGCACTGGATATATATTAAATATATGTGCACTGGATATTTAATAAATGTGCACTGGATATATATATATAATATATGTGCACTGGATATATATAATATAGGTGCACTGGATATATAATATATGCGCACTGGATATTTAATATATGTGCACTGGATATTTAATAAATGTGCACTGGATATATATAATATATGTGCACTGGATATTTAATAAATGTGCACTGGATATATATAATATATGTGCACTGGATATTTATTACATGTGCACTGGCTATATAAAATATATGTGCACTGGAAATATTATATATGTGCACTGGATATATATAATGTATGTGCACTGGATATATAATATATGTGCACTGGATATTTATTACATGTGCACTGGTTATATATAATATATGTGCACTGGAAATATTATATATGTGCGCTGGATATATATAATATATGTGCACTGGAAATATAATATATGTGCACTGGATATATATAATGTATGTGCACTGGATATATATAATATATGTGCACTGGATATTTAATAAATGTGCACTGGATATATATAATATATGTGCACTGGATATTTAATAAATGTGCACTGGATATATATAATATATGTGCACTGGATATATATAATATATGTGCACTTGATATATAACATATGCGCACTGGATATATATAATATATGTGCACTGGATATATAATATATTTGAACTGTTTATTTAATATATGTGCACTGGATATATATAATATATGTGCACTGAAAATTTAATTTATGTGCACTGGATATGTATAATATATGTGCACTGGATATATATAATGTATGTGCACTGGATATATTATATATGTGGACTGGATATTTAATATATGTGCACTGGATATTTAATAAATGTGCACTGCATATATATTAAATATATGTGCACTGGATATTTAATAAATGTGCACTGGATATATAATATATGTGCATTGGATATATATAATATATGTGCACTGGATATATAATATATGCGCACTGGATATTTAATATATGTGCACTGGATATTTAATAAATGTGCACTGGATATATATAATATATGTGCACTGGATATTTAATAAATGTGCACTGGATATATATAATATATGTGCACTGGATATATATAATATATGTGCACTTGATATATAACATATGCGCACTGGATATATATAATATATGTGCACTGGATATATAATATATTTGAACTGTTTATTTAATATATGTGCACTGGATATATATAATATATGTGCACTGAAAATTTAATTTATGTGCACTGGATATGTATAATATATGTGCACTGGATATATATAATGTATGTGCACTGGATATATTATATATGTGGACTGGATATTTAATATATGTGCACTGGATATTTAATAAATGTGCACTGCATATATATTAAATATATGTGCACTGGATATTTAATAAATGTGCACTGGATATATAATATATGTGCATTGGATATATATAATATATGTGCACTGGATATATAATATATGCGCACTGGATATTTAATATATGTGCACTGGATATTTAATAAATGTGCACTGGATATATATAATATATGTGCACTGGATATTTAATAAATGTGCACTGGATATATATAATATATGTGCACTGGATATTTATTACATGTGCACTGGCTATATATAATATATGTGCACTGGAAATATAATATATGTGCACTGGATATATATAATGTATGTGCACTTGATATTTAATATATGTGCACTGAATATATATAATGTATGTGCACTGGATATAAAATATATGTGCACTGGATATTTAATATATGTGCACTGGTTATTTAATAAATGTGCACTGCATATATATAATGTATGTGCACTGGAAATATAATATATTTGCACTGGATATTTAATATATGTGCACTGGATATATAATATATCTGTACTGGATATTTAATATATGTGCACTGGATATATATAATATATGTGCACTGAAAATTTAATTTATGTGCATTGGATATGTATAATATATGTGCACTGGATATATATAATGTATGTGCACTGGATATATAATATATGTGCACTGGATATTTAATATATAAGCACTGGATATTTAATAAATGTGCACTGCATATATATTAAATATATGTGCACTGGATATTTAATAAATGTGTACTGGATATTTAATATATGTGCACTGGATATATATAATATATGTGCACTGGATATATAATATATCTGTACTGGATATTTAATATATGTGCACTGGATATATATAATATATGTGCACTGAAAATTTTATTTATGTGCATTGGATATGTATAATATATGTGCACTGGATATATATAATGTATGTGCACTGGATATATAATATATGTGCACTGGATATTTAATATATATGCACTGGATATTTAATAAATGTGCACTGCATATATATTAAATATATGTGCACTGGATATTTAATAAATGTGCACTGGATATATATAATATATGTGAACTGGATATATATAATATATGTGCACTGGATATTTAATATATGTGCACTGGATATTTAATAAATGTGCACTGGATATATATAATATATGTGCACTGGATATTTATTATATGTGCACTGGATATTTATTATATGTGCACTGGCTATATATAATATATGTGCACTGGATATATATAATATATGTGCACTGGATATTTAATATATGTGCACTCACTATATATAATATATGTGCACTGGAAATATAATATATGTGCACTGGATATATATTAAATATATGTGCACTGGATATTTAATAAATGTGCACTGGATATATATAATATATGTGCACTGGATATATATAATATATGTGCACTGGATATATAATATATGCGCACTGGATATTTAATATATGTGCACTGGATATTTAATAAATGTGCACTGGATATATATAATATATGTGCACTGGATATTTAATAAATGTGAACTGGATATATATAATATATGTGCACTGGATATTTATTACATGTGCACTGGCTATATAAAATATATGTGCACTGGAAATATTATATATGTGCACTGGATATATATAATGTATGTGCACTGGACATATAATATATGTGCACTGGATATTTAATATATGTGCACTGGATATTTAATAAATGTGCACTGGATATATATAATATATGTGCACTGGATATTTAATTAATGTGCACTGGATATATATAATATATGTGCACTGGATATTTATTATATGTGCACTTGCTATATATAATATATGTGCACTGGATATATATAATATATGTGCACTGGATATTTAATATATGAGCACTCACTATATATAATATATGTGCACTGGAAATATAATATATGTGCACTGGATATATATTAAATATATGTGCACTGGATATTTAATAAATGTGCACTGGATATATATAATATATGTGCACTGGATATATATAATATATGTGCACTGGATATATAATATATGCACACTGGATATTTAATATATGTGCACTGGATATTTAATAAATGTGCACTGGATATATATAATATATGTGCACTGGATATTTAATAAATGTGCACTGGATATATATAATATATGTGCACTGGATATTTAATAAATGTGCACTGGATATATATAATATATGTGCACTGGATATATATAATATATGTGCACTTGATATATAATATATGCGCACTGGATATATATATATAATATATGTGCACTGGATATATAATATATTTGAACTGGATATTTAATATATGTGCACTGGATATATATAATATATGTGCACTGAAAATTTAATTTATGTGCACTGGATATGTATAATATATGTGTACTGGATATATATAATGTATGTGCAATGGATATATAATATATGTGGACTGGATATTTAATATATGTGCACTGGATATTTAATAAATGTGCACTGCATATATATTAAATATATGTGCACTGGATATTTAATAAATATGCACTGGATATATATAATATATGTGCACTGGATATATATAATATATGTGCACTGGATATATAATATATGCGCACTGGATATTTAATATATGTGCACTGGATATTTAATAAATGTGCACTGGATATATATAATATATGTGCACTGGATATTTAATAAATGAGCACTGGATATATATAATATATGTGCACTGGATATTTATTACATGTGCACTGGCTATATATAATATATGTGCACTGGAAATATAATATATGTGCACTGGATATATATAATGTATGTGCACTTGATATTTAATATATGTGCACTGAATATATATAATGTATGTGCACTGGATATATAATATATGTGCACTGGATATTTAATATATGTGCACTGGATATTTAATAAATGTGCACTGCATATATATAATGTATGTGCACTGGATATATATAATATATGTGCACTGGGTATATATAATATATGTGCACTGGATATATATAATGTATGTGCACTGGATATATATGTGCACTGGATATTTAATATATGTGCACTGGATATTTAATAAATGTGCACTGCATATATATAATGTATGTGCACTGGAAATATAATATATTTGCACTGGATATTTAATATATGTGCACTGGATATATAATATATCTGTACTGGATATTTAATATATGTGCACTGGATATATATATAATATATGTGCACTGAAAATTTAATTTATGTGCATTGGATATGTATAATATATGTGCACTGGATATATATAATGTATGTGCAGTGGATATATAATATATGTGCACTGGATATTTAATATATATGCACTGGATATTTAATAAAAGTGCACTGCATATATATTAAATATATGTGCACTGGATATTTAATAAATGTGCACTGGATATTTAATATATGTGAACTGGATATATATAATATATGTGCACTGGATATATAATATATCTGTACTGGATATTTAATATATGTGCACTGGATATATATAATATATGTGCACTGAAAATTTAATTTATGTGCATTGGATATGTATAATATATGTGCACTGGATATATATAATATATGTGAACTGGATATATATAATATATGTGCACTGGATATGTAATATATGTGCACTAAATATTTAATATATGTGCACTGGATATTTAATAAATGTGCAATGGATATATATAATATATGTGCACTGGATATTTAATAAATGTGCACTGGATATATATAATATATGTGCACTGGATATTTAATATATGTGCACTGGATATATATAATATATGTGCACTGGAAATATCATATATGTGCACTGGATATATATAATGTATGTGCACTTGATATTTAATATATATGCACTGAATATATATAATGTATGTGCACTGGATATATAATATATGTGCACTGGATATTTAATACATGTGCACTGGATATTTAATAAATGTGCACTGCATATATATAATGTATGTGCACTGGATATATATAATATATGTGCACTGGATATTTAATAAATGTGCACTGGATATATATATAACTATATATATATATATATATATATATATATATATATATATATGTGTATATATAAATAAATATATATATTTATATATATATATATATATATATATATATATATATAAATAAATATATATATATATATATATATATATATATTATATTATATTTGCACTGGATATATATAATATATGTGCACTGGATATATAATATATGTGCACTGGATATTTAATAAATGTGCACTGCATATATATATAATGTATGTACACTGGATATATATAATATATGTGCACTGGATATTTAATAAATGTGCACTGGATATATATAATATATGTGCACTGGATATATATAATATATGAGCACTGGATATTTAATAAATGTGCACTGGATATATATAATATATGTGCACTGGATATATAGAATATATGAGCACTGGATATATAATATATGTGCACTGGATATATATAATATATGTGAACTGGATATATAATATAATTGCACTGGATATTTAATATATTTGCACTGGATATACATAATATATGTGCACTGAAAATTTAATTTATGTGCACTGGATATGTATAATATATGTGCACTGGATATTTAATATATGTGCACTGGATATAAATAATATATGTGCACTGGATATATAATATATCTGTACTGGATATTTAATATATGTGCACTGAATATATATAATATATGTGCACTGAAAATTTAATTTATGTGCACTGGATATGTATAATATATGTGCACTGGATATATATAATGTATGTGCACTGGATATATAATATATGTGCACTGGATATTTAATATATGTGCACTGGATATTTAATAAATGTGCACTGCATATATATTAAATATATGTGCACTGGATATTTAATAAATGTGCACTGGATATATATAATATATGTGCACTGGATATATATATATATATATAATATATGTGCACTGGATATATAATATATGTGCACTGGATATTTAATATATGTGCACTGGATATTTAATAAATGTGCACTGGATATATATAATATATGTGCACTGGATATTTAATAAATGAGCACTGGATATATATAATATATGTGCACTGGATATTTAATATATGTGCACTGGCTATATATAATATATGTGCACTGGATATATATAATATATGTGCACTGGATATTTAATATATGTGCACTCGCTATATATAATATATGTGCACTGGAAATATAATATATGTGCACTGGATATATATTAATTATATGTGCACTGGATATTTAATAAATGTGCACTGGATATATATAATATATGTGCACTGGATATATATAGTGTATGTGCACTGGATATATAATATATGCGCACTGGAAATTTAATATATGTGCACTGGATATTTAATAAATGTGCACTGGATATATATAATATATGTGCACTGGATATTTAATAAATGTGCACTGGATATATATAATATATGTGCACTGGATATTTATTACATGTGCACTGGCTATATAAAATATATGTGCACTGGAAATATTATATATGTGCACTGGATATATATAATGTATGTGCACTGGATATATAATATATGTGCACTGGATATTTATTACATGTGCACTGGCTATATATCATATATGTGCACTGGAAATATTATATATGTGCACTGGATATATATAATATATGTGCACTGGAAATATAATATATGTGCACTGGATATATATAATGTATGTGCACTGGATATATATAATATATGTGCACTGGATATTTAATAAATGTGCACTGGATATATATAATATATGTGCACTGGATATTTAATAAATGTGCACTGGATATATATAATATATGTGCACTGGATATATATAACATATGTGCACTTGATATATAATATATGCTCACTGGATATATATAATATATGTGCACTGGATATATAACATATTTGAACTGGATATTTAATATATGTGCACTGGATATATATAAAGTATGTGCACTGGATATATAATATATGTGGACTGGATATTTAATATATGTGCACTGGATATTTAATAAATGTGCACTGCATATATATTAAATATATGTGCACTGGATATTTAATAAATGTGCACTGGATATATATAATATATGTGCACTGGATATATAATATATGCGCACTGGATATTTAATATATGTGCACTGGATATTTAATAAATGTGCACTGGATATATATAATATATGTGCACTGGATATTTAATAAATGTGCACTGGATATATATAATATATGTGCACTGGATATTTATTACATGTGCACTGGCTATATATAATATATGTGCACTGGAAATATAATATATGTGCACTGGATATATATAATGTATGTGCACTTGATATTTAATATATGTGCACTGAATATATATAATGTATGTGCACTGGATATATAATATATGTGCACTGGATATTTAATATATGTGCACTGGATATTTAATAAATGTGCACTGCATATATATAATGTATGTGCACTGGATATATATCATATATGTGCACTGGATATATATAATATATGTGCACTGGATATATATAATGTATGTGCACTGGATATATATGTGCACTGGATATTTAATATATGTGCACTGGATATTTAATAAATGTGCACTGCATATATATAATGTATGTGCACTGGATATATATAATATATGTGCACTGGATATTTAATAAATGTGCACTGGATATATATATATAACTATATATATATATATATATGTATATATATATATATATATATATATATATATATATATATATTATATGTGCACTGGATATATATAATATATGTGCACTGGATATATAATATATGTGCACTGGATATTTAATAAATGTGCACTGCATATATATATAATGTATGTGCACTGGATATATATAATATATGTGCACTGGATATTTAATAAATGTGCACTGGATATATATAATATATGTGCACTGGATATATATAATATATGAGCACTGGATATTTAATAAATGTGCACTGCATATATATAATATATGTGCACTTGATATATAGAATATATGTGCACTGGATATATAATATATGTGCACTGGATATATATAATATATGTGAACTGGATATATAATATATGTGCACTGGATATTTAATACATGTGCACTGGATATTTAATAAATGTGCACTGCATATATATAATGTATGTGCACTGGATATATATAATATATGTGCACTGGATATATTTGTATAATATATGTGCACTGGATATAAATAATATATGTGCACTGGATATATAATATATCTGTACTGGATTTTTAATATATGTGCACTGGATATATCTAATATATGTGCACTGAAAATTTAATTTATGTGCACTGGATATGTATAATATATGTGCACTGATATATATAATGTATGTGCACTGGATATATAATATATGTGCACTGGATATTTAATATATGTGCACTGGATATTTAATAAATGTGCACTGCATATATATTAAATATATGTGCACTGGATATTTAATAAATGTGCACTGGATATATATAATATATGTGCACTGGATATATATATATATATATATATATATATATATATAATATATGTGCACTGGATATATAATATATGTGCACTGGATATTTAATATATGTGCACTGGATATTTAATAAATGTGCACTGGATATATACAATATATGTGCACTGGATATTTAATAAATGTGCACTGGATATATATAATATATGTGCACTGGATATTTAATATATGTGCACTGGCTATATATAATATATGTGCACTGGATATATATAATATATGTGCACTGGATATTTAATATATGTGCACTCGCTATATATAATATATGTGCACTGGAAATATAATATATGTGCACTGGATATATATAATGTATGTGCACTTGATATTTAATATATGTGCACTGAATATATATAATGTATGTGCACTGGATATATAATATATGTGCACTGGAAATATAATATATGTGCACTGGATATATATAATGTATGTGCACTGGATATATATAATATATGTGCACTGGATATTTAATAAATGTGCACTGGATATATATAATATATGTGCACTGGATATTTAATAAATGTGCACTGCATATATATAATGTATTTGCACTGGATATATATAATATATGTGCACTGGATATTTAATAAATGTGCACTGGATATATATAATATATGTGCACTGGATATATATAATATATGTGCACTTGATATATAATATATGCGCACTGGATATATATAATATCTGTGCACTGGATATATAATATATTTGAACTGGATATTTAATATATGTGCACTGGATATATATAATATATGTGCACTGAAAATTTAATTTATGTTCACTGGGTATGTATAATATATGTGCACTGGATATATATAATGTATGTGCACTGGATATATAATATATGTGCACTGGATATTTAATATATGTGCACTGGATATTTAATAAATGTGCACTGCATATATATTTGAAATATATGTGCACTGGATATTTAATAAATGTGCACTGGATATATATAATATATGTGCACTGGATATATATAATATATGTGCACTGGATATATAATATATGCGCACTGGATATTTAATATATGTGCACTGGATATTTAATAAATGTGCACTGGATATATATAATATATGTGCACTGGATATTTAATAAATGTGCACTGGATATATATAATATATGTGCACTGGATTTTTATTACATGTGCACTGGCTATATATAATATATATGCACTGGAAATATTATATATGTGCACTGGATATATATAATGTATGTGCACTGGATATATAATATATGTGCACTGGATATTTATTACATGTGCACTGGCTATATATAATATATGTGCACTGGATATTTAATAAATGTGCACTGCATATATATAATGTATGTGCACTGGAAATATAATATATTTGCACTGGATATTTAATATATGTGCACTGGATATATAATATATCTGTACTGGATATTTAATATATGTGCACTGGATATATATAATATATGTGCACTGAAAATTTAATTTATGTGCATTGGATATGTATAATATATTTGCACTGGATATATATTATGTATGTGCACTGGATAGATAATATATGTGCACTGGATTTTTAATGTATATGCACTGGATATATAATAAATGTGCACTGCATATATATTAAATATATGTGCACTGGATATTTAATACATGTGCACTGGATATTTAATATATGTGCACTGGATATATATAATATATGTGCACTGGATATATAATATATCTGTACTGGATATTTAATATATGTGCACTGGATATATATAATATATGTGCAATGAAAATTTAATTTATGTGCATTGGATATGTATAATATATGTGCACTGGATATATAATATATGTGCACTGGATATTTAAAATATATGCACTGGATATTTAATAAATGTGCACTGGATATATATAATATATGTGCACTGGATATATATATATATAATATATGTGCACTGGATATATAATATATGTGCACTGGATATTTAATATATGTGCACTGAATATTTAATAAATGTGCACTGGATATATATAATATATGTGCACTGGATATTTAATAAATGTGCACTGGATATATATAATATATGTGCACTGGATATTTAATATATGTGCACTGGCTATATATAATATATGTGCACTGGATATATATAATATATGTGCACTGGATATTTAATATATGTGCACTCGCTATATATAATATATGTGCACTGGAAATATAATATATGTGCACTGGATATATATTAAATATATGCTCACTGGATATATATAATATATGTGCACTGGATATATAACATATTTGAACTGGATATTTAATATATGTGCACTGGATATATATAATGTATGTGCACTGGATATATAATATATGTGGACTGGATATTTAATATATGTGCACTGGATATTTAATAAATGTGCACTGCATATATATTAAATATATGTGCACTGGATATTTAATAAATGTGCACTGGATATATATAATATATGTGCACTGGATATATAATATATGCGCACTGGATATTTAATATATGTGCACTGGATATTTAATAAATGTGCACTGGATATATATAATATATGTGCACTGGATATTTAATAAATGTGCACTGGATATATATAATATATGTGCACTGGATATTTATTACATGTGCACTGGCTATATATAATATATGTGCACTGGAAATATAATATATGTGCACTGGATATATATAATGTATGTGCACTTGATATTTAATATATGTGCACTGAATATATATAATGTATGTGCACTGGATATATAATATATGTGCACTGGATATTTAATATATGTGCACTGGATATTTATTAAATGTGCACTGCATATATATAATGTATGTGCACTGGATATATATCATATATGTGCACTGGATATATATAATATATGTGCACTGGATATATATAATGTATGTGCACTGGATATATATGTGCACTGGATATTTAATATATGTGCACTGGATATTTAATAAATGTGCACTGCATATATATAATGTATGTGCACTGGATATATATAATATATGTGCACTGGATATTTAATAAATGTGCACTGGATATATATATATAACTATATATATATATATATATATATATATATATATGTATATATATATATATATATATATATATATATTATATGTGCACTGGATATATATAATATATGTGCACTGGATATATAATATATGTGCACTGGATATTTAATAAATGTGCACTGCATATATATATAATGTATGTGCACTGGATATATATAATATATGTGCACTGGATATTTAATAAATGTGCACTGGATATATATAATATATGTGCACTGGATATATATAATATATGAGCACTGGATATTTAATAAATGTGCACTGCATATATATAATATATGTGCACTTGATATATAGAATATATGTGCACTGGATATATAATATATGTGCACTGGATATATATAATATATGTGAACTGGATATATAATATATGTGCACTGGATATTTAATACATGTGCACTGGATATTTAATAAATGTGCACTGCATATATATAATGTATGTGCACTGGATATATATAATATATGTGCACTGGATATATTTGTATAATATATGTGCACTGGATATAAATAATATATGTGCACTGGATATATAATATATCTGTACTGGATTTTTAATATATGTGCACTGGATATATCTAATATATGTGCACTGAAAATTTAATTTATGTGCACTGGATATGTATAATATATGTGCACTGATATATATAATGTATGTGCACTGGATATATAATATATGTGCACTGGATATTTAATATATGTGCACTGGATATTTAATAAATGTGCACTGCATATATATTAAATATATGTGCACTGGATATTTAATAAATGTGCACTGGATATATATAATATATGTGCACTGGATATATATATATATATATATATATATATATATATATAATATATGTGCACTGGATATATAATATATGTGCACTGGATATTTAATATATGTGCACTGGATATTTAATAAATGTGCACTGGATATATACAATATATGTGCACTGGATATTTAATAAATGTGCACTGGATATATATAATATATGTGCACTGGATATTTAATATATGTGCACTGGCTATATATAATATATGTGCACTGGATATATATAATATATGTGCACTGGATATTTAATATATGTGCACTCGCTATATATAATATATGTGCACTGGAAATATAATATATGTGCACTGGATATATATAATGTATGTGCACTTGATATTTAATATATGTGCACTGAATATATATAATGTATGTGCACTGGATATATAATATATGTGCACTGGAAATATAATATATGTGCACTGGATATATATAATGTATGTGCACTGGATATATATAATATATGTGCACTGGATATTTAATAAATGTGCACTGGATATATATAATATATGTGCACTGGATATTTAATAAATGTGCACTGCATATATATAATGTATTTGCACTGGATATATATAATATATGTGCACTGGATATTTAATAAATGTGCACTGGATATATATAATATATGTGCACTGGATATATATAATATATGTGCACTTGATATATAATATATGCGCACTGGATATATATAATATCTGTGCACTGGATATATAATATATTTGAACTGGATATTTAATATATGTGCACTGGATATATATAATATATGTGCACTGAAAATTTAATTTATGTTCACTGGGTATGTATAATATATGTGCACTGGATATATATAATGTATGTGCACAGGATATATAATATATGTGCACTGGATATTTAATATATGTGCACTGGATATTTAATAAATGTGCACTGCTTATATATGAAATATATGTGCACTGGATATTTAATAAATGTGCACTGGATATATATAATATATGTGCACTGGATATATATAATATATGTGCACTGGATATATAATATATGCGCACTGGATATTTAATATATGTGCACTGGATATTTAATAAATGTGCACTGGATATATATAATATATGTGCACTGGATATTTAATAAATGTGCACTGGATATATATAATATATGTGCACTGGATTTTTATTACATGTGCACTGGCTATATATAATATATATGCACTGGAAATATTATATATGTGCACTGGATATATATAATGTATGTGCACTGGATATATAATATATGTGCACTGGATATTTATTACATGTGCACTGGCTATATATAATATATGTGCACTGGATATTTAATAAATGTGCACTGCATATATATAATGTATGTGCACTGGAAATATAATATATTTGCACTGGATATTTAATATATGTGCACTGGATATATAATATATCTGTACTGGATATTTAATATATGTGCACTGGATATATATAATATATGTGCACTGAAAATTTAATTTATGTGCATTGGATATGTATAATATATTTGCACTGGATATATATTATGTATGTGCACTGGATAGATAATATATGTGCACTGGATTTTTAATATATATGCACTGGATATATAATAAATGTGCACTGCATATATATTAAATATATGTGCACTGGATATTTAATACATGTGCACTGGATATTTAATATATGTGCACTGGATATATATAATATATGTGCACTGGATATATAATATATCTGTACTGGATATTTAATATATGTGCACTGGATATATATAATATATGTGCAATGAAAATTTAATTTATGTGCATTGGATATGTATAATATATGTGCACTGGATATATAATATATGTGCACTGGATATTTAAAATATATGCACTGGATATTTAATAAATGTGCACTGGATATATATAATATATGTGCACTGGATATATATATATATAATATATGTGCACTGGATATATAATATATGTGCACTGGATATTTAATATATGTGCACTGAATATTTAATAAATGTGCACTGGATATATATAATATATGTGCACTGGATATTTAATAAATGTGCACTGGATATATATAATATATGTGCACTGGATATTTAATATATGTGCACTGGCTATATATAATATATGTGCACTGGATATATATAATATATGTGCACTGGATATTTAATATATGTGCACTCGCTATATATAATATATGTGCACTGGAAATATAATATATGTGCACTGGATATATATTAAATATATGTGTACTGGATATTTAATAAATATGCACTGGATATATATAATATATGTGCACTGGATATATAATATATGCGCACTGGATATTTAATATATGTGCACTGGATATTTAATAAATGTGCACTGGATATATATAATATATGTGCACTGGATATTTAATAAATGTGCACTGGATATATATAATATATGTGCACTGGATATTTATTACATGTGCACTGGCTATATAAAATATATGTGCACTGGAAATATTATATATGTGCACTGGATATATATAATGTATGTGCACTGGATATATAATATATGTGCACTGGATATTTATTACATGTGCACTGGCTATATATAATATATGTGCACTGGAAATATTATATATGTGCACTGGATATATATAATATATGTGCACTGGAAATATAATATATGTGCACTGGATATATATAATGTATGTGCACTGGATATATATAATATATGTGCACTGGATATTTAATAAATGTGCACTGGATATATATAATATATGTGCACTGGATATTTAATAAATGTGCACTGGATATATATAATATATTTGCACTGGATATATATAATATATGTGCACTTGATATATAATATATGCGCACTGGAAATATATAATATATGTGCACTGAAAATTTAATTTATGTGCACTGGATATGTATAATATATGTGCACTGGATATATATAATGTATGTGCACTGGATATATAATATATGTGGACTGGATATTTAATATATGTGCACTGGATATTTAATAAATGTGCACTGCATATATATTAAATATATGTGAACTGGATATTTAATAAATGTGCACTGGATATATATAATATATGTGCACTGGATATATATAATATATGTGCACTGGATATATAATATATGTGCACTGGATATTTAATATATGTGCACTGGATATTTAATAAATGTGCACTGGATATATATAATATATATGTGCACTGGATATTTAATAAATGTGCACTGGATATATATATATATATAATATATGTGCACTGGATATTTATTACATGTGCACTGGCTATATATAATATATGTGCACTGGAAATATAATATATGTGCACTGGATATATATAATGTATGTGCACTTGATATTTAATATATGTGCACTGAATATATATAATGTATGTGCACTGGATATATAATATATGTGCACTGGATATTTAATATATGTGCACTGGATATTTAATAAATGTGCACTGCATATATATAATGTATGTGCACTGGATATATATAATATATGTGCACTGGATATATATAATATATGTGCACTGG
Source organism: Leptodactylus fuscus (assembly GCF_031893055.1). Classification (NCBI taxonomy): domain Eukaryota; kingdom Metazoa; phylum Chordata; class Amphibia; order Anura; family Leptodactylidae; genus Leptodactylus; species Leptodactylus fuscus. The sequence continues at coordinate 247,032 of NW_027440568.1, forward strand.
ATATATATAATGTATGTGCACTGGATATATATGTGCACTGGATATTTAATATATGTGCACTGGATATTTAATAAATGTGCACTGCATATATATAATGTATGTGCACTGGAAATATAATATATTTGCACTGGATATTTAATATATGTGCAATGGATATATAATATATCTGTACTGGATATTTAATATATGTGCACTGGATATATATAATATATGTGCACTGAAAATTTAATTTATGTGCATTGGATATGTATAATATATGTGCACTAGATATATATAATGTATGTGCACTGGATATATAATATATGTGCACTGGATATATAATATATGCGCACTGGATATTTAATATATGTGCACTGGATATTTAATAAATGTGCACTGGATATATATAATATATGTGCACTGGATATTTAATAAATGTGCACTGGATATATATAATATATGTGCACTGGATTTTTATTACATGTGCACTGGCTATATATAATATATATGCACTGGAAATATTATATATGTGCACTGGATATATATAATGTATGTGCACTGGATATATAATATATGTGCACTGGATATTTATTACATGTGCACTGGCTATATATAATATATGTGCACTGGATATTTAATAAATGTGCACTGCATATATATAATGTATGTGCACTGGAAATATAATATATTTGCACTGGATATTTAATATATGTGCACTGGATATATAATATATCTGTACTGGATATTTAATATATGTGCACTGGATATATATAATATATGTGCACTGAAAATTTAATTTATGTGCATTGGATATGTATAATATATTTGCACTGGATATATATTATGTATGTGCACTGGATAGATAATATATGTGCACTGGATTTTTAATATATATGCACTGGATATATAATAAATGTGCACTGCATATATATTAAATATATGTGCACTGGATATTTAATACATGTGCACTGGATATTTAATATATGTGCACTGGATATATATAATATATGTGCACTGGATATATAATATATCTGTACTGGATATTTAATATATGTGCACTGGATATATATAATATATGTGCAATGAAAATTTAATTTATGTGCATTGGATATGTATAATATATGTGCACTGGATATATAATATATGTGCACTGGATATTTAAAATATATGCACTGGATATTTAATAAATGTGCACTGGATATATATAATATATGTGCACTGGATATATATATATATAATATATGTGCACTGGATATATAATATATGTGCACTGGATATTTAATATATGTGCACTGAATATTTAATAAATGTGCACTGGATATATATAATATATGTGCACTGGATATTTAATAAATGTGCACTGGATATATATAATATATGTGCACTGGATATTTAATATATGTGCACTGGCTATATATAATATATGTGCACTGGATATATATAATATATGTGCACTGGATATTTAATATATGTGCACTCGCTATATATAATATATGTGCACTGGAAATATAATATATGTGCACTGGATATATATTAAATATATGTGTACTGGATATTTAATAAATATGCACTGGATATATATAATATATGTGCACTGGATATATAATATATGCGCACTGGATATTTAATATATGTGCACTGGATATTTAATAAATGTGCACTGGATATATATAATATATGTGCACTGGATATTTAATAAATGTGCACTGGATATATATAATATATGTGCACTGGATATTTATTACATGTGCACTGGCTATATAAAATATATGTGCACTGGAAATATTATATATGTGCACTGGATATATATAATGTATGTGCACTGGATATATAATATATGTGCACTGGATATTTATTACATGTGCACTGGCTATATATAATATATGTGCACTGGAAATATTATATATGTGCACTGGATATATATAATATATGTGCACTGGAAATATAATATATGTGCACTGGATATATATAATGTATGTGCACTGGATATATATAATATATGTGCACTGGATATTTAATAAATGTGCACTGGATATATATAATATATGTGCACTGGATATTTAATAAATGTGCACTGGATATATATAATATATTTGCACTGGATATATATAATATATGTGCACTTGATATATAATATATGCGCACTGGAAATATATAATATATGTGCACTGAAAATTTAATTTATGTGCACTGGATATGTATAATATATGTGCACTGGATATATATAATGTATGTGCACTGGATATATAATATATGTGGACTGGATATTTAATATATGTGCACTGGATATTTAATAAATGTGCACTGCATATATATTAAATATATGTGAACTGGATATTTAATAAATGTGCACTGGATATATATAATATATGTGCACTGGATATATATAATATATGTGCACTGGATATATAATATATGTGCACTGGATATTTAATATATGTGCACTGGATATTTAATAAATGTGCACTGGATATATATAATATATATGTGCACTGGATATTTAATAAATGTGCACTGGATATATATATATATATAATATATGTGCACTGGATATTTATTACATGTGCACTGGCTATATATAATATATGTGCACTGGAAATATAATATATGTGCACTGGATATATATAATGTATGTGCACTTGATATTTAATATATGTGCACTGAATATATATAATGTATGTGCACTGGATATATAATATATGTGCACTGGATATTTAATATATGTGCACTGGATATTTAATAAATGTGCACTGCATATATATAATGTATGTGCACTGGATATATATAATATATGTGCACTGGATATATATAATATATGTGCACTGGATATATATAATGTATGTGCACTGGATATATATGTGCACTGGATATTTAATATATGTGCACTGGATATTTAATAAATGTGCACTGCATATATATAATGTATGTGCACTGGAAATATAATATATTTGCACTGGATATTTAATATATGTGCAATGGATATATAATATATCTGTACTGGATATTTAATATATGTGCACTGGATATATATAATATATGTGCACTGAAAATTTAATTTATGTGCATTGGATATGTATAATATATGTGCACTAGATATATATAATGTATGTGCACTGGATATATAATATATGTGCACTGGATATTTAATATATATGCACTGGATATTTAATAAATGTGCACTGCATATATATAAAATATATGTGCACTGAATATTTAATAAATGTGCACTGGATATTTAATATATGTGCACTGGATATATATAATATATGTGCACTGGATATATAATATATCTGTTCTGGATATTTAATATATGTGCACTGGATATATATAATATATGTGCACTGAAAATTTAATTTATGTGCATTGGATATGTATAATATATGTGCACTGGATATATATAATGTATGTGCACTGGATATATAATATATGTGCACTGGATATTTAATATATATGCACTGGATATTTAATAAATGTGCACTGCATATATATTAAATATATGTGCACTGGATATTTAATACATGTGCACTGGATATATATAATATATGTGAACTGGATATATATAATATATGTGCACTGGATATGTAATATATGTGCACTGGATATTTAATATATGTGCACTGGATATTTAATAAATGTGCACTGGATATATATAATATATGTGCACTGGATATTTAATAAATGTGCACTGGATATATATAATATATGTGCACTGGATATTTAATATATGTGCACTGGATATATATAATATATGTGCACTGGAAATATCATATATGTGCACTGGATATATATAATGTATGTGCACTTGATATTTAATATATATGCACTGAATATATATAATGTATGTGCACTGGATATATAATATATGTGCACTGGATTTTTAATACATGTGCACTGGATATTTAATAAATGTGCACTGCATATATATAATGTATGTGCACTGGATATATATAATATATGTGCACTGGATATTTAATAAATGTGCACTGGATATATATATAACTATATATATATATATATATATATATATATATATATATATATATATATTATATGTGCACTGGATATATATAATATATGTGCACTGGATATATAATATATGTGCACTGGATATTTATTAAATGTGCACTGCATATATATATAATGTATGTGCACTGGATATATATAATATATGTGCACTGGATATTTAATAAATGTGCACTGGATATATATAATATATGTGCACTGGATATATATAATATATGAGCACTGGATATTTAATAAATGTGCACTGCATATATATAATATATGTGCACTTGATATATAGAATATATGTGCACTGGATATATAATATATGTGCACTGGATATTTAATATATTTGCACTGGATATATATAATATATGTGCACTGAAAATTTAAATTATGTGCACTGGATATGTATAATATATGTGCACTGGATATATATAATATATGAGCACTGGATATTTAATAAATGTGCACTGCATATATATAATATATGTGCACTTGATATATAGAATATATGTGAACTGGATATATAATATAATTGCACTGGATATTTAATATATTTGCACTGGATATATATAATATATGTGCACTGGATATATATAATATATGAGCACTGGATATTTAATAAATGTGCACTGCATATATATAATATATGTGCACTTGATATATAGAATATATGTGAACTGGATATATAATATAATTGCACTGGATATTTAATATATTTGCACTGGATATATATAATATATGTGCACTGAAAATTTAAATTATGTGCACTGGATATGTATAATATATGTGCACTGGATATTTAATATATGTGCACTGGATATAAATAATATATGTGCACTGGATATATAATATATCTGTACTGGATTTTTAATATATGTGCACTGGATATATCTAATATATGTGCACTGAAAATTTAATTTATGTGCACTGGATATGTATAATATATGTGCACTGATATATATAATGTATGTGCACTGGATATATAATATATGTGCACTGGATATATAATATATGTGCACTGGATATTTAATAAATGCGCACTGCATATATATTAAATATATGTGCACTGGATATTTAATAAATGTGCACTGGATATATATAATATATGTGCACTGGATATATATATATATATATATATATATATATATATATATATAATATATGTGCACTGGATATATAATATATGTGCACTGGATATTTAATATATGTGCACTGGATATTTAATAAATGTGCACTGGATATATACAATATATGTGCACTGGATATTTAATAAATGTGCACTGGATATATATAATATATGTGCACTGGATATTTAATATATGTGCACTGGCTATATATAATATATGTGCACTGGATATATATAATTTATGTGCACTGGATATTTAATATATGTGCACTCGCTATATATAATATATGTGCACTGGAAATATAATATATGTGCACTGGATATATATAATGTATGTGCACTTGATATTTAATATATGTGCACTGAATATATATAATGTATGTGCACTGGATATATAATATATGTGCACTGGAAATATAATATATGTGCACTGGATATATATAATGTATGTGCACTGGATATATATAATATATGTGCACTGGATATTTAATAAATGTGCACTGGATATATATAATATATGTGCACTGGATATTTAATAAATGTGCACTGCATATATATAATGTATGTGCACTGGATATATATAATATATGTGCACTGGATATTTAATAATTGTGCACTGGATATATATAATATATGTGCACTGGATATATATAATATATGTGCACTTGATATATAATATATGCGCACTGGATATATATAATATCTGTGCACTGGATATATAATATATTTGAACTGGATTTTTAATATATGTGCACTGGAAATATATAATATATGTGCACTGAAAATTTAATTTATGTTCACTGGGTATGTATAATATATGTGCACTGGATATATATAATGTATGTGCACTGGATATATAATATATGTGCACTGGATATTTAATATATGTGCACTGGATATTTAATAAATGTGCACTGCATATATATGAAATATATGTGCACTGGATATTTAATAAATGTGCACTGGATATATATAATATATGTGCACTGGATATATATAATATATGTGCACTGGATATATAATATATGCGCACTGGATATTTAATATATGTGCACTGGATATTTAATAAATGTGCACTGGATATATATAATATATGTGCACTGGATATTTAATAAATGTGCACTGGATATATATAATATATGTGCACTGGATATTTATTACATGTGCACTGGCTATATATAATATATATGCACTGGAAATATTATATATGTGCACTGGATATATATAATGTATGTGCACTGGATATATAATATATGTACACTGGATATTTATTACATGTGCACTGGCTATATGTAATATATGTGCACTGGATATTTAATAAATGTGCACTGCATATATATAATGTATGTGCACTGGAAATATAATATATTTGCACTGGATATTTAATATATGTGCACTGGATATATAATATATCTGTACTGGATATTTAATATATGTGCACTGGATATATATAATATATGTGCACTGAAAATTTAATTAATGTGCATTGGATATGTATAATATATGTGCACTGGATATATATTATGTATGTGCACTGGATAGATAATATATGTGCACTGGATATTTAATATATATGCACTGGATATATAATAAATGTGCACTGCATATATATTAAATATATGTGCACTGGATATTTAATAAATGTGCACTGGATATTTAATATATGTGCACTGGATATATATAATATATGTGCACTGGATATATAATATATCAGTACTGGATATTTAATATATGTGCACTGGATATATATAATATATGTGCACTGAAAATTTAATTTATGTGCATTGGATATGTATAATATATGTGCACTGGATATATATTATAAATGTGCACTGGATATATAATATATGTGCACTGGATATTTAATATATATGCACTGGATATTTAATAAATGTGCACTGCATATATATTAAATATATGTGCACTGGATATTTAATAAATGTGCACTGGATATTTAATGTATGTGCACTGGATATATATAATATATGTGCACTGGATATATAATATATCTGTACTGGATATTTAATATATGTGCACTGGATATATATAATATATGTGCACTGAAAATTTAATTTATGTGCATTGGATATGTATAATATATGTGCACTGGATATATACAATGTATGTGCACTGGATATATAATATATGTGCACTGGATATTTAATATATATGCACTGGATATTTAATAAATGTGCACTGCATATATATTAAATATATGTGCACTGGATATTTAATAAATGTGCACTGGATATATATATTATATGTGCACTGGATATATATAATATATGTGCACTGGATATATAATATATGTGCACTGGATATTTAATAAATGTGCACTGCATATATATATATAATGTATGTGCACTGGACATATATAATATATGTGCACTGGATATTTAATAAATGTGCACTGGATATATATAATATATGTGCACTGGATATATATAATATATGAGCACTGGATATTTAATAAATGTGCACTGGATATATATAATATATGTGCACTGGATATATAGAATATATGTGCACTGGATATATAATATATGTGCACTGGATATATATAATATATTTGAACTGGATATATAATATAATTGCACTGGATATTTAATATATGTGCACTGGATATATATAATATATGTGCACTGAAAATTTAATTTATGTGCACTGGATATGTATAATATATGTGCACTGGATATTTAATATATGTGCACTGGATATATATAATATATGTGCACTGGATATATAATATATCTGTACTGGATATTTAATATATGTGCACTGGATATATCTAATATATGTGCACTGAAAATTTAATTTATGTGCACTGGATATGTATAATATATGTGCACTGGATATATATAATGTATGTGCACTGGATATATAATATATGTGCACTGGATATTTAATATATGTGCACTGGATATTTAATAAATGTGCATTGCATATATATTAAATATATGTGTACTGGATATTTCATAAATGTGCACTGGATATATATAATATATGTGCACTGGATATATATGTATAATATATGTGCACTGGATATATAATATATGTGCACTGGATATTTAATATATGTGCACTGGATATTTAATAAATGTGCACTGGATATTTAATAAATGTGCACTGGATATATATAATATATGTGCACTGGATATTTAATATATGTGCACTCGCTATATATAATATATGTGCACTGGAAATATAATATATGTGCACTGAATATATATAATGTATGTGCACTGGATATATAATATATGTGCAATGGAAATATAATATATGTGCACTGGATATATATAATGTATGTGCACTGGATATATATAATATATGTGCCCTGGATATTTAATAAATGTGCACTGGATATATATATAATATATGTGCACTGGATATTTAATAAATGTGCACTGCATATATATTAAATATATATGCACTGGATATTTAATAAATGTGCACTGGATATTTAATATATGTGCACTGGATATATATAATATATGTGCACTGGATATATAATATATCTGTACTGGATATTTAATATATGTGCACTGGATATATATAATATATGTGCACTGAAAATTTAATTTATGTGCATTGGATATGTATAATATATGTGCAATGGATATATATAATGTATGTGCACTGGATATATAATATATGTGCACTGGATATTTAATATATATGCACTGGATATTTAATAAATGTGCACTGCATATATATTAAATATATGTGCACTGGATATTTAATAAATGTGCACTGGATATATATAATGTATGTGAACTGGATATATATAATATATGTGCACTGGATATGTAATATATGTGCACTGGATATTTAATATATGTGCACTGGATATTTAATAAATGTGCACTGGATATATATAATATATGTGCACTGGATATTTAATAAATGTGCACTGGATATATATAATATATGTGCACTGGATATTTAATATATGTGCACTGGATATATATAATATATGTGCACTGGAAATATCATATATGTGCACTGGATATATATAATGTATGTGCACTTGATATTTAATATATATGCACTGAATATATATAATGTATGTGCACTGGATATATAATATATGTGCACTGGATATTTAATACATGTGCACTGGATATTTAATAAATGTGCACTGCATATATATAATGTATGTGCACTGGATATATATAATATATGTGCACTGGATATATAATATATGTGCACTGGATATTTAATAAATGTGCACTGCATATATATATATAATGTATGTGCACTGGATATATATAATATATGTGCACTGGATATTTAATAAATGTGCACTGGATATATATAATATATGTACACTGGATATATATAATATATGAGCACTGGATATTTAATAAATGTGCACTGCATATATATAATATATGTGCACTTGATATATAGAATATATGTGCACTGGATATATAATATATGTGCACTGGATATATATAATATATGTGAACTGGATATATAATATAATTGCACTGGATATTTAATATATTTGCACTGGATATATATAATATATGTGCACTGAAAATTTAATTTATGTGCACTGGATATGTATAATATATGTGCACTGGATATTTAATATATGTGCACTGGATATAAATAATATATGTGCACTGGATATATAATATATCTGTACTGGATTTTTAATATATGTGCACTGGATATATCTAATATATGTGCACTGAAAATTTAATTTATGTGCACTGGATATATATAATACATGTGCACTGGATATATATAATGTATGTGCACTGGATATATAATATATGTGCACTGGATATTTAATATATGTGCACTGGATATTTAATAAATGTGCACTGCATATATATTAAATATATGTGCACTGGATATTTAATAAATGTGCACTGGATATATATAATATATGTGCACTGGATATTTAATAAATGTGCACTGGATATATATAATATATGTGCACTGGATATTTAATATATGTGCACTGGCTATATATAATATATGTGCACTGGATATATATAATATATGTGCACTGGATATTTAATATATGTGCACTCGCTATATATAATATATGTGCACTGGAAATATAATATATGTGCACTGGATATATATATTGTATGTGCACTTGATATTTAATATATGTGCACTGAATATATATAATGTATGTGCACTGGATATATAATATATGTGCACTGAAAATTTAATTTATGTGCATTGGATATGTATAATATATGTGCACTGGATATATATTGTATTTGCACTGGATATATAATATATGTGCACTGGATATTTAATATATATGCACTGGATATTTAATAAATGTGCACTGCATATATATTAAAAATATGTGCACTGGATATTTAATACATGTACACTGGATATATATAATATATGTGAACTGGATATATATAATATATGTGCACTGGATATGTAATATATGTGCACTGGATATTTAATATATGTGCACTGGATATTTAATAAATGTGCACTGGATATATATAATATATGTGCACTGGATATTTAATAAATGTGCACTGGATATATATAATATATGTGCACTGGATATTTAATATATGTGCACTCGCTATATATAATATATGTGCACTGGAAATATAATATATGTGCACTGGATATATATAATGTATGTGCACTTGATATTTAATATATGTGCACTGAATATATATAATGTATGTGCACTGGATATATAATATATGTGCACTGGATATTTAATATATGTGCACTGGATATATATAATATATGTGCACTGGATATATAATATATCTGTACTGGATATTTAATATATGTGCACTGGATATATATAATATATGTGCACTGAAAATTTAATTTATGTGCATTGGATATGTATAATATATGTGCAATGGATATATATAATGTATGTGCACTGGATATATATAATATATGTGCACTGGATATTTAATAAATGTGCACTGGATATATATAATATATGTGCACTGGATATATATAATATATGAGCACTGGATATTTAATAAATGTGCACTGCATATATATAATATATGTGCACTTGATATATAGAATATATGTGCACTGGATATATAATATATGTGCACTGGATATATATAATATATGTGAACTGGATATATAATATAATTGCACTGGATATTTAATATATTTGCACTGGATATATATAATATATGTGCACTGAAAATTTAATTTATGTGCACTGGATATGTATAATATATGTGCACTGGATATTTAATATATGTGCACTGGATATAAATAATATATGTGCACTGGATATATAATATATCTGTACTGGATTTTTAATATATGTGCACTGGATATATCTAATATATGTGCACTGAAAATTTAATTTATGTGCACTGGATATGTATAATATATGTGCACTGATATATATAATGTATGTGCACTGGATATATAATATATGTGCACTGGATATATAATATATGTGCACTGGATATTTAATAAATGCGCACTGCATATATATTAAATATATGTGCACTGGATATTTAATAAATGTGCACTGGATATATATAATATATGTGCACTGGATATATATATATATATATATATATATATAATATATGTGCACTGGATATATAATATATGTGCACTGGATATTTAATATATGTGCACTGGATATTTAATAAATGTGCACTGGATATATACAATATATGTGCACTGGATATTTAATAAATGTGCACTGGATATATATAATATATGTGCACTGGATATTTAATATATGTGCACTGGCTATATATAATATATGTGCACTGGATATATATAATATATGTGCACTGGATATTTAATATATGTGCACTCGCTATATATAATATATGTGCACTGGAAATATAATATATGTGCACTGGATATATATAATGTATGTGCACTTGATATTTAATATATGTGCACTGAATATATATAATGTATGTGCACTGGATATATAATATATGTGCACTGGAAATATAATATATGTGCACTGGATATATATAATGTATGTGCACTGGATATATATAATATATGTGCACTGGATATTTAATAAATGTGCACTGGATATATATAATATATGTGCACTGGATATTTAATAAATGTGCACTGCATATATATAATGTATGTGCACTGGATATATATAATATATGTGCACTGGATATTTAATAAATGTGCACTGGATATATATAATATATGTGCACTGGATATATATAATATATGTGCACTTGATATATAATATATGCGCACTGGATATATATAATATCTGTGCACTGGATATATAATATATTTGAACTGGATATTTAATATATGTGCACTGGAAATATATAATATATGTGCACTGAAAATTTAATTTATGTTCACTGGGTATGTATAATATATGTGCACTGGATATATATAATGTATGTGCACTGGATATATAATATATGTGCACTGGATATTTAATATATGTGCACTGGATATTTAATAAATGTGCACTGCATATATATGAAATATATGTGCACTGGATATTTAATAAATGTGCACTGGATATATATAATATATGTGCACTGGATATATATAATATATGTGCACTGGATATATAATATATGCGCACTGGATATTTAATATATGTGCACTGGATATTTAATAAATGTGCACTGGATATATATAATATATGTGCACTGGATATTTAATAAATGTGCACTGGATATATATAATATATGTGCACTGGATATTTATTACATGTGCACTGGCTATATATAATATATATGCACTGGAAATATTATATATGTGCACTGGATATATATAATGTATGTGCACTGGATATATAATATATGTACACTGGATATTTATTACATGTGCACTGGCTATATATAATATATGTGCACTGGATATTTAATAAATGTGCACTGCATATATATAATGTATGTGCACTGGAAATATAATATATTTGCACTGGATATTTAATATATGTGCACTGGATATATAATATATCTGTACTGGATATTTAATATATGTGCACTGGATATATATAATATATGTGCACTGAAAATTTAATTAATGTGCATTGGATATGTATAATATATGTGCACTGGATATATATTATGTATGTGCACTGGATAGATAATATATGTGCACTGGATATTTAATATATATGCACTGGATATATAATAAATGTGCACTGCATATATATTAAATATATGTGCACTGGATATTTAATAAATGTGCACTGGATATTTAATATATGTGCACTGGATATATATAATATATGTGCACTGGATATATAATATATCTGTACTGGATATTTAATATATGTGCACTGGATATATATAATATATGTGCACTGAAAATTTAATTTATGTGCATTGGATATGTATAATATATGTGCACTGGATATATATTATAAATGTGCACTGGATATATAATATATGTGCACTGGATATTTAATATATATGCACTGGATATTTAATAAATGTGCACTGCATATATATTAAATATATGTGCACTGGATATTTAATAAATGTGCACTGGATATTTAATGTATGTGCACTGGATATATATAATATATGTGCACTGGATATATAATATATCTGTACTGGATATTTAATATATGTGCACTGGATATATATAATATATGTGCACTGAAAATTTAATTTATGTGCATTGGATATGTATAATATATGTGCACTGGATATATACAATGTATGTGCACTGGATATATAATATATGTGCACTGGATATTTAATATATATGCACTGGATATTTAATAAATGTGCACTGCATATATATTAAATATATGTGCACTGGATATTTAATAAATGTGCACTGGATATATATATTATATGTGCACTGGATATATATAATATATGTGCACTGGATATATAATATATGTGCACTGGATATTTAATAAATGTGCACTGCATATATATATATAATGTATGTGCACTGGACATATATAATATATGTGCACTGGATATTTAATAAATGTGCACTGGATATATATAATATATGTGCACTGGATATATATAATATATGAGCACTGGATATTTAATAAATGTGCACTGGATATATATAATATATGTGCACTGGATATATAGAATATATGTGCACTGGATATATAATATATGTGCACTGGATATATATAATATATTTGAACTGGATATATAATATAATTGCACTGGATATTTAATATATTTGCACTGGATATATATAATATATGTGCACTGAAAATTTAATTTATGTGCACTGGATATGTATAATATATGTGCACTGGATATTTAATATATGTGCACAGGATATATATAATATATGTGCACTGGATATATAATATATCTGTACTGGATATTTAATATATGTGCACTGGATATATCTAATATATGTGCACTGAAAATTTAATTTATGTGCACTGGATATGTATAATATATGTGCACTGGATATATATAATGTATGTGCACTGGATATATAATATATGTGCACTGGATATTTAATATATGTGCACTGGATATTTAATAAATGTGCATTGCATATATATTAAATATATGTGTACTGGATATTTCATAAATGTGCACTGGATATATATAATATATGTGCACTGGATATATATGTATAATATATGTGCACTGGATATATAATATATGTGCACTGGATATTTAATATATGTGCACTGGATATTTAATAAATGTGCACTGGATATTTAATAAATGTGCACTGGATATATATAATATATGTGCACTGGATATTTAATATATGTGCACTCGCTATATATAATATATGTGCACTGGAAATATAATATATGTGCACTGAATATATATAATGTATGTGCACTGGATATATAATATATGTGCAATGGAAATATAATATATGTGCACTGGATATATATAATGTATGTGCACTGGATATATATAATATATGTGCACTGGATTTTTAATAAATGTGCACTGGATATATATATAATATATGTGCACTGGATATTTAATAAATGTGCACTGCATATATATTAAATATATATGCACTGGATATTTAATAAATGTGCACTGGATATTTAATATATGTGCACTGGATATATATAATATATGTGCACTGGATATATAATATATCTGTACTGGATATTTAATATATGTGCACTGGATATATATAATATATGTGCACTGAAAATTTAATTTATGTGCATTGGATATGTATAATATATGTGCAATGGATATATATAATGTATGTGCACTGGATATATAATATATGTTCACTGGATATTTAATATATATGCACTGGATATTTAATAAATGTGCACTGCATATATATTAAATATATGTGCACTGGATATTTAATAAATGTGCACAGGATATATATAATATATGTGAACTGGATATATATAATATATGTGCACTGGATATTTAATATATGTGAACTGGATATTGAATAAATGTGCACTGGATATATATAATATATGTGCACTGGATATTTAATAAATGTGCACTGGATATATATAATATATGTGCACTGGATATTTAATATATGTGCACTGGATATATATAATATATGTGCACTGGAAATATCATATATGTGCACTGGATATATATAATGTATGTGCACTTGATATTTAATATATATGCACTGAATATATATAATGTATGTGCACTGGATATATAATATATGTGCACTGGATATTTAATACATGTGCACTGGATATTTAATAAATGTGCACTGCATATATATAATGTATGTGCACTGGATATATATAATATATGTGCACTGGATATTTAATAAATGTGCACTGGATATATATAATATATGTGCACTGGATATATATAATATATGAGCACTGGATATTTAATAAATGTGCACTGCATATATATAATATATGTGCACTTGATATATAGAATATATGTGCACTGGATATATAATATATGTGCACTGGATATATATAATATATGTGAACTGGATATATAATATAATTGCATTGGATATTTAATATATTTGCACTGGATATATATAATATATGTGCACTGAAAATTTAATTTATGTGCACTGGATATGTATAATATATGTGCACTGGATATGTAATATATGTGCACTGGATATAAATAATATATGTGCACTGGATATATAATATATCTGTACTGGATTTTTAATATATGTGCACTGGATATATCTAATATATGTGCACTGAAAATTTAATTTATGTGCACTGGATATGTATAATATATGTGCACTGGATATATATAATGTATGTGCACTGGATATATAATATATGTGCACTGGATATTTAATATATGTGCACTGGATATTTAATAAATGTGCACTGCATATATATTAAATATATGTGCACTGGATATTTAATAAATGTGCACTGGATATATATAATATATGTGCACTGGATATATATATATATATATATATATATATATATATATATATATATAATATATGTGCACTGGATATATAATATATGTGCACTGGATATTTAATATATGTGCACTGGAAATTTAATAAATGTGCACTGGATATATATAATATATGTGCACTGGATATTTAATAAATGTGCACTGGATATATATAATATATGTGCACTGGATATTTAATATATGTGCACTCGCTATATATAATATATGTGCACTGGAAATATAATATATGTGCACTGAATATATATATTGTATGTGCACTTGATATTTAATATATGTGCACTGAATATATATAATGTATGTGCACTGGATATATAATATATGTGCACTGAAAATTTAATTTTTGTGCATTGGATATGTATAATATATGTGCACTGGATATATATAATGTATGTGCACTGGATATATAATATATGTGCACTGGATATTTAATATATATGCACTGGATATTTAATAAATGTGCACTGCATATATATTAAAAATATGTGCACTGGATATTTAATAAATGTGCACTGGATATATATAATATATGTGCACTTGATATATAATATATGCGCACTGGATATATATAATGTATGTGCACTGGATATATAATATATTTGAACTGGATATTTAATATATGTGCACTGGATATATGTAATGTATGTGCACTGGATATATAAAATATGTGCACTGGATATTTAATATATGTGCACTGGATATTTAATAAATGTGCACTGCATATATATTAAATATATGTGCACTGGATATTTAATAAATGTGCACTGGATATATATAATATATGTGCACTGGATATATATAATATATGTGCACTGGATATATAATATATGCGCACTGGATATTTAATATATGTGCACTGGATATATATAATATATGTGCACTGGATATTTAATAAATGTGCACTGGATATATATAATATATGTGCAATGGATATTTAATATATGTGCACTGGCTATATATAATATATGTGCACTGGAAATATAATATATGTGCACTGGATATTTAATATATGTGCACTGGATATTTAGTATATGTGCACTGCATATATATAATGTATGTGCACTTGATATATATAATATATGTGCACTGGAAATATAATATATGTGCACTGGATATATATATATATATAATGTATGTGCACTGGATATATCTAATATATGTGCACTGAAAATTTAATTTATGTGCACTGGATATGTATAATATATGTGCACTGGATATATATAATGTATGTGCACTGGATATATAATATATGTGCACTGGATATTTAATATATGTGCACTGGATATTTAATAAATGTGCACTGCATATATATTAAATATATGTGCACTGGATATTTAATAAATGTGCACTGGATATATATAATATATGTGCACTGGATATATATATATATATATATATATATATATATATATAATATATGTGCACTGGATATATAATATATGTGCACTGGATATTTAATATATGTGCACTGGAAATTTAATAAATGTGCACTGGATATATATAATATATGTGCACTGGATATTTAATAAATGTGCACTGGATATATATAATATATGTGCACTGGATATTTAATATATGTGCACTGGCTATATATAATATATGTGTACTGAATATATATAATATATGTGCACTGGATATTTAATATATGTGCACTCGCTATATATAATATATGTGCACTGGAAATATAATATATGTGCACTGGATATATATATTGTATGTGCACTTGATATTTAATATATGTGCACTGAATATATATAATGTATGTGCACTGGATATATAATATATGTGCACTGAAAATTTAATTTTTGTGCATTGGATATGTATAATATATGTGCACTGGATATATATAATGTATGTGCACTGGATATATAATATATGTGCACTGGATATTTAATATTTATGCACTGGATATTTAATAAATGTGCACTGCATATATATTAAAAATATGTGCACTGGATATTTAATAAATGTGCACTGGATATATATAATATATGTGCACTTGATATATAATATATGCGCACTGGATATATATAATGTATGTGCACTGGATATATAATATATTTGAACTGGATATTTAATATATGTGCACTGGATATATATATAATATATGTGCACTGAAAATTTAATTTATGTGCACTGGATATGTATAATATATGTGCACTGGATATATATAATGTATGTGCACTGGATATATAATATATGTGCACTGGATATTTAATATATGTGCACTGGATATTTAATAAATGTGCACTGCATATATATTAAATATATGTGCACTGGATATTTAATAAATGTGCACTGGATATATATAATATATGTGCACTGGATATATATAATATATGTGCACTGGATATATAATATATGCGCACTGGATATTTAATATATGTGCACTGGATATTTAATAAATGTGCACTGGATATATATAATATATGTGCACTGGACATTTAATATATGTGCACTGGATATATGTAATGTATGTGCACTGGATATATAATATATGTGCACTGGATATTTAATATATGTGCACTGGATATTTAATAAATGTGCACTGCATATATATTAAATATATGTGCACTGGATATTTAATAAATGTGCACTGGATATATATAATATATGTGCACTGGATATATATAATATATGTGCACTGGATATATAATATATGCGCACTGGATATTTAATATATGTGCACTGGATATATATAATATATGTGCACTGGATATTTAATAAATGTGCACTGGATATATATAATATATGTGCACTGGATATTTAATATATGTGCACTGGCTATATATAATATATGTGCACTGGAAATATAATATATGTGCACTGGATATTTAATATATGTGCACTGGATATTTAGTATATGTGCACTGCATATATATAATGTATGTGCACTTGATATATATAATATATGTGCACTGGAAATATAATATATGTGCACTGGATATATATATATATATATATATAATGTATGTGCACTGGATATATATAATATATGTGCACTGGATATTTAATAAATGTGCACTGGATATATATAATATATGTGCACTGGATATATAATAAATGTGCACAGCATATATATAATGTATGTGCACTGGATATATAATATATGTGCACTGGATATTTAATATATGTGCACTGGATATTTAATAAATGTGCACTGCATATATATTAAATATATGTGCACTGGATATTTAATAAATGTGCACTGGATATATATAATATATGTGCACTGGATATATATAATATATGTGCACTGGATATATAATATATGCGCACTGGATATTTAATATATGTGCACTGGATATTTAATAAATGTGCACTGGATATATATAATATATGTGCACTGGACATTTAATATATGTGCACTGGATATATGTAATGTATGTGCACTGGATATATAATATATGTGCACTGGATATTTAATATATGTGCACTGGATATTTAATAAATGTGCACTGCATATATATTAAATATATGTGCACTGGATATTTAATAAATGTGCACTGGATATATATAATATATGTGCACTGGATATATATAATATATGTGCACTGGATATATAATATATGCGCACTGGATATTTAATATATGTGCACTGGATATATATAATATATGTGCACTGGATATTTAATAAATGTGCACTGGATATATATAATATATGTGCACTGGATATTTAATATATGTGCACTGGCTATATATAATATATGTGCACTGGAAATATAATATATGTGCACTGGATATTTAATATATGTGCACTGGATATTTAGTATATGTGCACTGCATATATATAATGTATGTGCACTTGATATATATAATATATGTGCACTGGATATATAATATATGTGCACTGGATATATATATATATAAAATGTATGTGCACTGGATATATATAATATATGTGCACTGGATATTTAATAAATGTGCACTGGATATATATAATATATGTGCACTGGATATTTAATAAATGTGCACAGCATATATATAATGTATGTGCACTGGATATATATAATATATGTGCACTGGATATTAAATAAATGTGAACTGGATATATATAATATATGTGCACTTGATATATAATATATGCGCACTGGATATATATAATGTATGTGCACTGGATATATAATATATTTGAACTGGATATTTAATATATGTGCACTGGATATATATATAATATATGTGCACTGAAAATTTAATTTATGTGCACTGGATATGTATAATATATGTGCACTGGATATATATAATGTATGTGCACTGGATATATAATATATGTGCACTGGATATTTAATATATGTGCACTGGATATTTAATAAATGTGCACTGCATATATATTAAATATATGTGCACTGTATATTTAATAAATGTGCACTGGATATATATAATATATGTGCACTGGATATATATAATATATGTGCACTGGATATATAATATATGCGCACTGGATATTTAATATATGTGCACTGGATATTTAATAAATGTGCACTGGATATATATAATATATGTGCACTGGACATTTAATATATGTGCACTGGATATATGTAATGTATGTGCACTGGATATATAATATATGTGCACTGGATATTTAATATATGTGCACTGGATATTTAATAAATGTGCACTGCATATATATTAAATATATGTGCACTGGATATTTAATAAATGTGCACTGGATATATATAATATATGTGCACTGGATATATATAATATATGTGCACTGGATATATAATACATGCGCACTGGATATTTAATATATGTGCACTGGATACTTAATAAATGTGCACTGGATATATAATATATGTGCACTGGATATTTAATAAATGTGCACTGGATATATATAATATATGTGCACTGGATATTTATTACATGTGCACTGGCTATATATAATATATGTGCACTGGAAATATAATATTTGTGCACTGGATATATATAATATATGTGCACTGGATATTTAGTATATGTGCACTGTATATTTAATTATTGTGCACTGCATATATATATATAATGTATGTGCACTAGTTATATATAATATATGTGCACTGGATATTTAAAAAATGTGCACTGGATATATATAATATATGTGCACTGGATATATAATATATGTGCACTTGATATTTAATATATGGGCACTGGATATATATAATATATGTGCACTGGAAATATAATATATGTGCACTGGATATATATAATGTATGTGCACTGGATATGTATAATATATGTGCACTGGATATATATAATGTATGTGCACTGGATATATAATATATGTGCACTGGATATTTAATATATGTGCACTGGATATTTAATAAATGTGCACTGCATATATATTAAATATATGTGCACTGGATATTTAATAAATGTGCACTGGATATATATAATATATGTGCACTGGATATTTAATATATGTGCACTGGATATTTAATAAATGTGCACTGGATATATATAATATATGTGCACTGGATATTTAAAAAATGTGCACTGGATATATATAATATATGTGCACTGGATATTTAATATATGTGCACTGGCTATATATAATATATGTGCACTGGAAATATAATATATGTGCACTGGATATATATAATGTATGTGCACTTTATATTTAATATATGTGCACTGAATATATATAATGTATGTGCACTGGATATATAATATATGTGCACTGGATTTTTAATATATGTGCACTGGATATTTAGTATATGTGCACTGCATATATATAATGTATGTGCACTTGATATATATAATATATGTGCACTGGAAATATAATATATGTGCACTGGATATATATAATATATGTGCACTGGATATTTAATAAATGTGCACTGGATATATATAATATATGTGCACTGGATATTTAATATATGTGCACTGGCTATATATAATATATGTGCACTGGAAATATAATATATGTGCACTGGATATTTAATATATGTGCACTGGATATTTAGTATATGTGCACTGCATATATATAATGTATGTGCACTTGATATATATAATATATGTGCACTGGATATATAATATATGTGCACTGGATATATATATATATAAAATGTATGTGCACTGGATATATATAATATATGTGCACTGGATATTTAATAAATGTGCACTGGATATATATAATATATGTGCACTGGATATTTAATAAATGTGCACAGCATATATATAATGTATGTGCACTGGATATATATAATATATGTGCACTGGATATTAAATAAATGTGAACTGGATATATATAATATATGTGCACTTGATATATAATATATGCGCACTGGATATATATAATGTATGTGCACTGGATATATAATATATTTGAACTGGATATTTAATATATGTGCACTGGATATATATATAATATATGTGCACTGAAAATTTAATTTATGTGCACTGGATATGTATAATATATGTGCACTGGATATATATAATGTATGTGCACTGGATATATAATATATGTGCACTGGATATTTAATATATGTGCACTGGATATTTAATAAATGTGCACTGCATATATATTAAATATATGTGCACTGTATATTTAATAAATGTGCACTGGATATATATAATATATGTGCACTGGATATATATAATATATGTGCACTGGATATATAATATATGCGCACTGGATATTTAATATATGTGCACTGGATATTTAATAAATGTGCACTGGATATATATAATATATGTGCACTGGACATTTAATATATGTGCACTGGATATATGTAATGTATGTGCACTGGATATATAATATATGTGCACTGGATATTTAATATATGTGCACTGGATATTTAATAAATGTGCACTGCATATATATTAAATATATGTGCACTGGATATTTAATAAATGTGCACTGGATATATATAATATATGTGCACTGGATATATATAATATATGTGCACTGGATATATAATACATGCGCACTGGATATTTAATATATGTGCACTGGATACTTAATAAATGTGCACTGGATATATATAATATATGTGCACTGGATATTTAATAAATGTGCACTGGATATATATAATATATGTGCACTGGATATTTATTACATGTGCACTGGCTATATATAATATATGTGCACTGGAAATATAATATTTGTGCACTGGATATATATAATATATGTGCACTGGATATTTAGTATATGTGCACTGTATATTTAATTATTGTGCACTGCATATATATATATAATGTATGTGCACTAGTTATATATAATATATGTGCACTGGATATTTAAAAAATGTGCACTGGATATATATAATATATGTGCACTGGATATATAATATATGTGCACTTGATATTTAATATATGGGCACTGGATATATATAATATATGTGCACTGGAAATATAATATATGTGCACTGGATATATATAATGTATGTGCACTGGATATGTATAATATATGTGCACTGGATATATATAATGTATGTGCACTGGATATATAATATATGTGCACTGGATATTTAATATATGTGCACTGGATATTTAATAAATGTGCACTGCATATATATTAAATATATGTGCACTGGATATTTAATAAATGTGCACTGGATATATATAATATATGTGCACTGGATATTTAATATATGTGCACTGGATATTTAATAAATGTGCACTGGATATATATAATATATGTGCACTGGATATTTAAAAAATGTGCACTGGATATATATAATATATGTGCACTGGATATTTAATATATGTGCACTGGCTATATATAATATATGTGCACTGGAAATATAATATATGTGCACTGGATATATATAATGTATGTGCACTTTATATTTAATATATGTGCACTGAATATATATAATGTATGTGCACTGGATATATAATATATGTGCACTGGATTTTTAATATATGTGCACTGGATATTTAGTATATGTGCACTGCATATATATAATGTATGTGCACTTGATATATATAATATATGTGCACTGGAAATATAATATATGTGCACTGGATATATATATAATGTATGTGCACTGGATATATATAATATATGTGCACTGGATATATAATAAATGTGCACTGGATATATATAATATATGTGCACTGGATATTTAATAAATGTGCACTGCATATATATAATGTATGTGCACTGGATATATATAATATATGTGCACTGGATATTTAATAAATGTGCACTGGATATATATAATATATGTGCACTGGATATATATAATATATGTGCACTTGATATATAATATATGCGCACTGGATATATATAATATATGTGCACTGGATATATAATATATTTGAACTGGATATTTAATATATGTGCACTGGATATATATATAATATATGTGCACTGAAAATTTAATTTATGTGCACTGGATATGTATAATATATGTGCACTGGATATATATAATGTATGTGCACTGAATATATAATATATGTGCACTGGATATTTAATATATGTGCACTGGATATTTAATAAATGTGCACTACATATATATTAAATATATGTGCACTGGATATATAATAAATGTGCACTGGATATATATAATATATGTGCACTGGATATATATAATATATGTGCATTGGATATATAATATATGCGCACTGGATATTTAATATATGTGCACTGGATATTTAATAAATGTGCACTGGATATATATAATATATGTGCACTGGATATTTAATATATGTGCACTGGATATATATAATGTATGTGCACTGGATATATAATATATGTGCACTGGATATTTAATATATGTGCACTGGATATTTAATAAATGTGCACTGCATATATATTAAATATATGTGCACTGGATATTTAATAAATGTGCACTGGATATATATAATATATGTGCACTGGATATATATAATATAAGTGCACTGGATATATAATATATGCGCACTGGATATTTATTATATGTGCACTGGATATTTAATAAATGTGCACTGGATATATATAATATATGTGCACTGGATATTTAATAAATGTGCACTGGATATATATAATATATGTGCACTGGATATTTATTACATGTGAACTGGCTATATATAATATATGTGCACTGGAAATATAATATATGTGCACTGGATATATATAATGTATGTGCACTTGATATTTAATATATGTGCACTGAATATATATAATGTATGTGCACTGGATATATAATATATGTGCACTGGATATTTAATAAATGTGCACTGCATATATATAATGTATGTGCACTGGATATATATAATATATGTGCACCGGATATATATAATATATGTGCACTGGATATATATAATGTATGTGCACTGGAAATATATGTGCACTGGATATTTAATATATGTGCACTGGATATTTAATAAATGTGCACTGCATATATATAATGTATGTGCACTGGATATATAATATATTTTCACTGAAAATTTAATTTATGTGCACTGGATATGTATAATATATTTGCACTTGATATATATAATATATGTGCACTGGATATGTATAATATATGTGCACTGGATATTTAATATATGTGCACTGGATATTTATTATATGTGCACTGGATATATATAATATATGTGCACTGGATATATAATATATCTGTACAGGATATTTAATATATGTGCACTGGATATATCTAATATATGTGCACTGGATATGTATAATATATGTGCACTGGATATATATAATGTATGTGCACTGGATATATATAATATATGTGCACCGGATATATATAATATATGTGCACTGGATATATATAATGTATGTGCACTGGAAATATATGTGCACTGGATATTTAATATATGTGCACTGGATATTTAATAAATGTGCACTGCATATATATAATGTATGTGCACTGGATATATAATATATTTTCACTGAAAATTTAATTTATGTGCACTGGATATGTATAATATATTTGCACTTGATATATATAATATAAGTGCACTGGATATGTATAATATATGTGCACTGGATATTTAATATATGTGCACTGGATATTTATTATATGTGCACTGGATATATATAATATATGTGCACTGGATATATAATATATCTGTACAGGATATTTAATATATGTGCACTGGATATATCTAATATATGTGCACTGGATATGTATAATATATGTGCACTGGATATATATAATGTATGTGCACTGGATATATAATATATGTGCACTGGATATTTAATATATGTGCACTGGATATTTATTATATGTGCACTGGATATATATAATATATGTGCACTGGATATATAATATATCTGTACAGGATATTTAATATATGTGCACTGGATATATCTAATATATGTGCACTGGATATATATATATATAATATATGTGCACTGGATATATAATATATGTGCACTGGATATTTAATATATGTGCACTGGATATTTAATAAATGTGCACTGGATATATATAAAATATGTGCACTGGATATTTAATATATGTGCACTGGATATGTATAATATATGTGCATTGGATATTTAATATATGTGCACTGGATATTTAATATATGTGCACTGGATATTTAATAAATGTGCACTGCATATATATATATATAATGTATGTGCACTGGATATATATAATATATGTGCACTGGATATATGATATATCTGCACTGGATATTTAATATATGTGCACTGGATATATATAATATATGTAAACTGAAAATTTAATTTATGTGCACTGGAAATGTAAAATATATGTGCACTGGATATGTATAATATATGTGCACTGGATATTTAATATATGTGCACTGGAAATTTAATATATGTGCACTGGATATATATAATATATGTAAACTGAAAATTTAATTTATGTGCACTGGAAATGTAAAATATATGTGCACTGGATATGTATAATATATGTGCACTGGATATTTAATATATGTGCACTGGATATATATAATATATGAGCACTGGATATTTAATAAATGTGCACTGGATATATATATAATATATGTGCACTGGATATATATAATATATGTGCACTGGATATATAATATATGCGCACTGGATATTTAAAATATGTGCACTGGATATATATAATATATGTGCACTGGATATTTAATATATGTGCACTGGATATTTAATAAATGTGCACTGCATATATATTAAATATATGTGCACTGGATATTTAATAAATGTGCATTGGATATATATAATATATGTGCACTGGATATATATAATATATGTGCACTGGATATATAATATATGCGCACTGGATATTTAATATATGTGCACTGGATACTTAATAAATGTGCACTGGATATATATAATATATGTGCACTGGATATATAATATATGCGCACTGGATATTTAATATATGTGCACTGGAAATATAATATATGTGCACTGGATATATATAATATATGTGCACTGGATATTTAGTATATGTGCACTGGATATTTAATAAATGTGCACTGCATATATATATATATAATGTATGTGCACTAGATATATATAATATATGTGCACTGGATATTTAAAAAATGTGCACTGGATATATATAATATATGTGCACTGGATATATAATATATGTGCACTTGATATTTAATATATGGGCACTGGATATATATAATATATGTGCACTGGAAATATAATATATGTGCACTGGATATATATAATGTATGTGCACTGGATATGTATAATATATGTGCACTGGATATATATAATGTATGTGCTCTGGATATATAATATATTTGAACTGAATATTTAATATATGTGCACTGGATATATATAATATATGTGCACTGAAAATTTAATTTATGTGCACTGGATATGTATAATATATGTGCACTGGATATACATAATGTATGTGCACTGGATATATAATATATGTGCACTGGATATTTAATATATGTGCACTGGATATTTAATAAATGTGCACTGCATATATATTAAATATATGTGCACTGGATATTTAATAAATGTGCACTGGATATATATAATATATGTGCACTGGATATATATAATATATTTGCACTGGATATATAATATATGCGCACTGGATATTTTATATATGTGCACTGGATATTTAATAAATGTGCACTGGATATATATAATATATGTGCACTGGATATTTCATAAATGTGCACTGGATATATATAATATATGTGCACTGGATATTTATTACATGTGCACTGGCTATATATAATATATGTGCACTGGAAATATAATATATGTGCACTGGATATATATAATGTATGTGCACTTGATATTTAATATATGTGCACTGAATATATATATAATGTATGTGCACTGGATATATAATATATGTGCACTGGATATTTAATATATGTGCACTGGATATTTAATAAATGTGCACTGCATATATATAATGTATGTGCACTGGATATATATAATATATGTGCACTGGATATATATAATATATGTGCACTGGATATATATAATGTATGTGCACTGGATATATATGTGCACTGGATATTTAATATATGTGCACTAGATATTTAATAAATGTGCACTGCATATATATAATGTATGTGCACTGGATATATAATATATTTGCACTGGATTTTTAATATATGTGCACTGGATATATATAATATATGTGCACTGAATTTTAATTTATGTGCACTGGATATGTATAATATATGTGCACTGGATATTTGATATATGTGCACTGGATATTTATTACATGTGCACTGGCTATATATAATATATGTGCACTGGAAATATAATATATGTGCACTGGATAAATATAATGTATGTGCACTTGATATTTAATATATGTGCACTGAATATATATAATGTATGTGCACTGGATATATATAATATATGTGCACTGGAAATATAATATATGTGCACTGGATATATATAATGTATGTGCACTGGATATGTATAATATATGTGCACTGGATATATATAATGTATGTGCACTGGATATATAATATATTTGAACTGAATATTTAATATATGTGCACTGGATATATATAATATATGTGCACTGAAAATTTAATTTATGTGCACTGGATATGTATAATATATGTGCACTGGATATACATAATGTATGTGCACTGGATATATAATATATGTGCACTGGATATTTAATATATGTGCACTGGATATTTAATAAATGTGCACTGCATATATATTAAATATATGTGCACTGGATATTTAATAAATGTGCACTGGATATATATAATATATGTGCTCTGGATATATATAATATATTTGCACTGGATATATAATATATGTGCACTGGATATTTTATATATGTGCACTGGATATTTAATAAATGTGCACTGGATATATATAATATATGTGCACTGGATATTTCATAAATGTGCACTGGATATATATAATATATGTGCACTGGATATTTATTACATGTGCACTGGCTATATATAATATATGTGCACTGGAAATATAATATATGTGCACTGGATATATATAATGTATGTGCACTTGATATTTAATATATGTGCACTGAATATATATATAATGTATGTGCACTGGATATATAATATATGTGCACTGGATATTTAATATATGTGCACTGGATATTTAATAAATGTGCACTGCATATATATAATGTATGTGCACTGGATATATATAATATATGTGCACTGGATATATATAATATATGTGCACTGGATATATATAATGTATGTGCACTGGATATATATGTGCACTGGATATTTAATATATGTGCACTAGATATTTAATAAATGTGCACAGCATATATATAATGTATGTGCACTGGATATATAATATATTTGCACTGGATTTTAAATATATGTGCACTGGATATATATAATATATGTGCACTGAATTTTAATTTATGTGCACTGGATATGTATAATATATGTGCACTGGATATTTGATATATGTGCACTGGATATTTATTACATGTGCACTGGCTATATATAATATATGTGCACTGGAAATATAATATATGTGCACTGGATAAATATAATGTATGTGCACTTGATATTTAATATATGTGCACTGAATATATATAATGTATGTGCACTGGATATATAATATATGTGCACTGGATATTTAATATATGTGCACTGGATATTTAATAAATGTGCACTGCATATATATAATGTATGTGCACTGGATATATATAATATATGTGCACTGGATATATATAATATATGTGCACTGGATATATATATAATGTATGTGCACTGGATAAATATATGTGCACTGGATTTTTAATATATGTGCACTGGATATTTAATAAATGTGCATTGCATATATATAATGTATGTGCACTGGATATATATTATATTTGCACTGGATATTTAATATATGTGCACTGGATATATATAATATATGTGCACTGAAAATTTAATTTATGTGCACTGGATATGTATAATATATGTGCACTGGATATTTATTATATGTGCACTGGATAATTAATATTTGTGCACTGGATATATATAATATATGTGCACTGGATATATAATATATCTGTACTGGATATTTAATATATGTGCACTGGATATATATAATATATGTGCACTGAAAATTTAATTTATGTGCATTGGATATGTATAATATATGTGCACTGGATATATATAATGTATGTGCACTGGATATATAATATATGTGCACTGGATATTTAATATATGTGCACTGGATATATAATATATGTAAACTGGATATTTAATAAATGTGCACTGGATATTTAATATATGTGCACTGGATATATATAATGTATGTGCACTGGATATATATTATATGTGCACTGGATATTTAATATATGTGCACTGGATATTTAATAAATGTGCACTGCATATATATTAAATATATGTGTACTGGATATTTAATAAATGTGCACTGGACATATATAATATATGTGCACTGGATATATATAATATATGTGCACTGGATATATAATATATGCGCACCGGATATTTAATATATGTGCACTAGATATTTAATAAATGTGCACTGGATATATATAATATATGTGCACTGGATATTTAATAAATATGCCCTGGATATATATAATATATGTGCACTGGATATTTATTACATGTGCACTGGCTACATATAATATATGTGCACTGGAAATATAATATATGTGCACTGGATATATATAATGTATGTGCACTGGATATTTAATAAATGTGCACTGGATATATATAATATACGTAAACTGGATATATATATATATATATGTGCACTGGATATTTATTAAATGTGCACTGGATATATATAATATATGTGCACTGGATATTTAATATATGTGCACTGGATATATATAATATATGTGCACTGGATATTTAATATATGTGCACTGGATATATGTAATGTATGTGCACTGGATATATAATATATGTGCACTGGATATTTAATATATGTGCACTGGATGTTTAATAAATGTGCACTGCATATATAAAATGTATGTGCACTGGATATATATAATATATGTGCACTGGATATATATAATATATGTGAACTGGATTTTCAGTATATGTGCACTGGATATTTAATAAATGTGCACTGCATATATATATTTGATGTATGTGCACTAGATATATATAATATATGTGCACTGTAT
Source organism: Leptodactylus fuscus (assembly GCF_031893055.1). Classification (NCBI taxonomy): domain Eukaryota; kingdom Metazoa; phylum Chordata; class Amphibia; order Anura; family Leptodactylidae; genus Leptodactylus; species Leptodactylus fuscus. The sequence continues at coordinate 278,966 of NW_027440568.1, forward strand.
ATTTAAAAAAATGTGCACTGGATATATATAATATATGTGCACTGGATATATAATATATGTGCACTTGATATTTAATATATGGGCACTGGATATATAATATATGTGCACTGGAAATATAATATATGTGCACTGGATATATATAATGTATGTGCACTGGATATATAATATATGTGCACTGGAAATATAATATATATGCACTTGATATATATAATGTATGTGCACTGTATATATAATATATGTGCACTGGATATTTAATATATGTGCACTGGATATGTATAATATATGTGCATTGGATATTTAATATATGTGCACTGGATATTTAATATATTTGCACTGGATATGTATAATATATGTGCATTGGATATTTAATATATGTGCACTGGATATGTATAATATATGTGCATTGGATATTTAATATATGTGCACTGGAAATATAATATATGTGCACTGGATATATATAATGTATGTGCACTGGATATATAATATATGTGCACTGGAAATATAATATATGTGCACTTGATATATATAATGTATGTGCACTGGATATATAATATATGTGCACTGAAAATTTAATTTATGTGCACTGGATATGTATAATATATGTGCACTGGATATTTAATATATGTGCACTGGATATTTAATATATGTGCACTGGATATATATAATATATGTGCACTGGATATATAATATATCTGTACTGGATATTTAATATATGTGCACTGGATATATATAATATATGTGCACTGAAAATTTAATTCATGTGCATTGGATATGTATAATATATGTGCACTGGATATATATAATGTATGTGCACTGGATATATAATATATGTGCACTGGATATTTAATATATATGCACTGGATATTTAATAAATGTGCACTGGATATATATAATATATGTGAACTTGATATATATAATATATGTGCACTGGATATATAATATATGTGCACTGGATATTTAATATATGTGCACTGGATATTTAATAAATGTGCACTGGATATATATAATATATGTGCACTGGATATTTAATAAATGTGCGCTGGATATATATAACATATTTGCACTGGATATTTAATATATGTGCACTGGATATATATATAATATATGTGCACTGGAAATATCATATATGTGCACTGGATATATATAATATATGTGCACTTGATATGTAATATATGTGCACTGAATATATATAATGTATGTGCACTGGATATATAATATATATGCACTGGATATTTAATACATGTGCACTGGATATTTAATAAATGTGCACTGCATATATATAATGTATGTGCACTGGATATATATAATATATGTGCACTGGATATTTAATAAATGTGCACTGGATATATATAATATATGTGCACTGGATATTTAATATATGTGCACTGGATATTTAATAAATGTGCACTGCATATATATAATGTATGTGCACTGGATATATATAATATATGTGCACTGGATATATATAATATATGTGCACTGGATATATATATAATGTATGTGCACTGGATATATATGTGCACTGGATTTTTAATATATATGCACTGGATATTTAATAAATGTGCACTGCATATATATAATGTATGTGCACTGGATATATAATATATTTGCACTGGATATTTAATATATGTGCACTGGATATATATAATATATGTGCACTGAAAATTTAATTTATGTGCACTGGATATGTATAATATATGTGCACTGGATATTTAATATATGTGCACTGGATAATTAATATTTGTGCACTGGATATATATAATATATGTGCACTGGATATATAATATATCTGTACTGGATATTTAATATATGTGCACTGGATATATATATAATATATGTGCACTGAATATTTAATTTATGTGCATTGGATATGTATAATATATGTGCACTGGATATATATAATGTATGTGCACTGGATATATAATATATGTGCACTGGATATTTAATATATGTGCACTGGATATATAATATATGTAAACTGGATATTTAATAAATGTGCACTGGATATTTAATATATGTGCACTGGATATATATAATGTATGTGCACTGGATATATAATATATGTGCACTGGATATTTAATATATGTGCACTGGATATTTAATAAATGTGCACTGCATATATATTAAATATATGTGTACTGGATATTTAATAAATGTGCACTGGACATATATAATATATGTGCACTGGATATATATAATATATGTGCACTGGATATATAATATATGCGCACCGGATATTTAATATATGTGCACTAGATATTTAATAAATGTGCACTGGATATATATAATATATGTGCACTGGATATTTAATAAATATGCCCTGGATATATATAATATATGTGCACTGGATATTTATTACATGTGCACTGGCTATATATAATATATGTGCACTGGAAATATAATATATGTGCACTGGATATATATAATGTATGTGCACTGGATATTTAATAAATGTGCACTGGATATATATAATATACGTAAACTGGATATATATATGTGCACTGGATATTTAATAAATGTGCACTGGATATATATAATATATGTGCACTGGATATTTAATATATGTGCACTGGATATATATAATATATGTGCACTGGATATTTAATATATGTGCACTGGATATATGTAATGTATGTGCACTGGATATATAATATATGTGCACTGGATATTTAATATATGTGCACTGGATGTTTAATAAATGTGCACTGCATATATATAATGTATGTGCACTGGATATATATAATATATGTGCACTGGATATATATAATATATGTGCACTGGATTTTTAGTATATGTGCACTGGATATTTAATAAATGTGCACTGCATATATATATTTAATGTATGTGCACTGGATATATATAATATACGTAAACTGGATATATATATGTGCACTGGATATTTATTACATGTGCACTGGCTATATATAATATATGTGCACTGGAAATATAATATATGTGCACTGGATATATATAATGTATGTGCACTTGATATTTAATATATGTGCACTGAATATATATAATGTATGTGCACTGGATATATAATATATGTGCACTGGATATTTAATATATGTGCACTGGATATTTAGTATATGTGCACTGCATATATATAATGTATGTGCACTGGATATATATAATATATGTGCACTTGATATATAATATATGCGCACTGGATATATATAATATATGTGCACTGGATATATAATATATTTGAACTGGATATTTAATATATGTGCACTGGATATATATAATATATGTGCACTGAAAATTTAATTTATGTGCACTGGATAATGTATAATATATGTGCACTGGATATATATAATGTATGTTCACTGGATATATAATATATGTGCACTGGATATTTAATATATTTGCACTGGATATATAATATATGTAAACTAGATATTTAATAAATGTGCACTGGATATTTAATAAATGTGCACTGGATATATAATATATGTGCACTGGATATTTAATAAATGTGCACTGCATTTATATAATGTATGTGCACTGGATATATATAATATATGTGCACTGGATATTTAATAAATGTGCACTGGATATATATAATATATGTGCACTGGATATATATAATATATGTGCACTTGATATATAATATATGCGCACTGGATATATATAATATATGTGCACTGGATATATAATATATTTGAACTGTATATTTAATATATGTGCACTGGATTATGTATAATATATGTGCACTGGATATATATAATGTATGTTCACTGGATATATTAATATATGTGCACTGGATATTTAATATATGTGCACTGGATATATAATATATGTAAACTGGATATTTAATAAATGTGCACTGGATATTTAATAAATGTGCACTGGATATATATAATATATGTGCACTGGATATTTAATAAATGTGCACTGGATATATATAATATATGTGCACTGGATATATATAATATATTTGCACTGAAAATTTAATTTATGTGCACTGGATATGTATAATATATGTGCACTAGATATTTAATAAATGTGCACTGGATATATATAATATATGTGCACTGGATATTTATTACATGTGCACTGGCTATATATAATATATGTGCACTGGAAATATAATATATGTGCACTGGATATTATATAATGTATGTGCACTTAATATTTAATATATGTGCACTGAATATATATAATGTATGTGCACTGGATATATAATATATGTGCACTGGATATTTAATATATGTGCACTGGATATTTAATAAATGTGCACTGCATATATATAATGTATGTGCACTGGATATATAATATATGTGCACTGGATATTTTAATATATGTGCACTGGATATATAATATATGTAAACTGGATATTTAATAAATGTGCACTGGATATTTAATAAATGTGCACTGGATATAAATAATATATGTGCGCTGGATATTTAATAAATATTCACTGGATATATATAATATATGTGCACTGGAAATATAATATATGTGCACTGGATATATATAATGTATGTGCACTGGATATATATAATATATGTGCACTGGATATTTAATAAATGTGCTCTGGATATATAATATATTTGAACTGGATATTTAATATATGTGCACTGGATATATAATAATATATGTGCACTGAAAATTTAATTTATGTGCACTGGATATGTATAATATATGTGCACTGGATATATATAATGTATGTGCACTGGATATATAATATATGTGCACTGGATATTTAATATATGTGCACTGGATATTTAATAAATGTGCACTGCATATATATTAAATATATGTGCACTGGATATTTAATAAATATGCACTGGATATATATAATATATGTGCACTGGATATATATAATATATTTGCACTGGATATATAATATATGCGCACTGGATATTTAATATATGTGCACTGGATATTTAATAAATGTGCACTGGATATATATAATATATGTGCACTGGATATTTAATAAATGTGCCCTGGATATATTATAATATATGTGCACTGGATATTTATTACATGTGCACTGGCTATATATAATATATGTGCACTGGAAATATAATATATGTGCACTGGATATATATAATGTATGTGCACTGGATATTTAATAAATGTGCACTGGATATATATAATATACGTAAACTGGATATATATATGTGAACTGGATATTTAATAAATGTGCACTGGATATATATAATATATGTGTACTGGATATTTAATATATGTGCACTGGATATATATTATATATATATGCACTGGATATTTAATATATGTGCACTGGATATATGTAATGTATGTGCACTGGATATATAATATATGTGCACTGGATATTTAATATATGTGCACTGGATGTTTAATAAATGTGCACTGCATATATATAATGTATGTGCACTGGATATATATAATATATGTGCACTGGATATATATAATATATGTGAACTGTATATTTAGTATATGTGCACTGGATATTTAATAAATGTGCACTGCATATATATATATAATGTATGTGCACTAGATATATATAATATATGTGCACTGGATATTTAAAAAATGTGCACTGGATATATATAATATATGTGCTCTGGATATATAATATATGTGCACTTGATATTTAATATATGGGCACTGGATATATAATATATGTGCACTGGAAATATAATATATGTGCACTGGATATATATAATGTATGTGCACTGGATATATAATATATGTGCACTGGAAATATAATATATGTGCACTTGATATATATATAATGTATGTGCACTGTATATATAATATATGTCCACTGGATATTTAATATATGTGCACTGGATATGTATAATATATGTGCATTGGATATTAAATATATGTGCACTGGATATTTAATAAATGTGCACTGGATATATATAATATATGTGCACTGGATATATATAATATATGTGCACTGGATATATAATATATGCGCACTGGATATTTAATATATGTGCACTGGATATTTAATAAATGTGCACTGGATATATATAATATATGTGCACTGGATATTTAATAAATGTGCCCTGGATATATATAATATATGTGCACTGGATATTTATTACATGTGCACTGGCTATATATAATATATGTGCACTGGAAATATAATATATGTGCACTGGATATATATAATGTATGTGCACTGGATATTTAATAAATGTGCACTGGATATATATAATATACGTAAACTGGATATATATATGTGCACTGGATATTTAATAAATGTGCACTGGATATATATAATATATGTGCACTGGATATTTAATATATGTGCACTGGATATATATAATATATGTGCACTGGATATTTAATATATGTGCACTGGATATATGTAATGTATGTGCACTGGATATATAATATATGTGCACTGGATATTTAATATATGTGCACTGGATGTTTAATAAATGTGCACTGCATATATATATAATGTATGTGCACTGGATATATATAATATATGTGCACTGGATATATATAATATATGTGAACTGGATATTTAGTATATGTGCACTGGATATTTAATAAATGTGCACTGCATATATATATAATGTATGTGCACTAGATATATATAATATATGTGCACTGGATATTTAAAAAATGTGCACTGGATATATATAATATATGTGCACTGGATATATAATATATGTGCACTTGATATTTAATATATGGGCACTGGATATATAATATATGTGCACTGGAAATATAATATATGTGCACTGGATATATATAATGTATGTGCACTGGATATATAATATATGTGCACTGGAAATATAATATATGTGCACTTGATATATATATAATGTATGTGCACTGTATATATAATATATGTGCACTGGATATTTAATATATGTGCACTGGATATGTATAATATATGTGCATTGGATATTTAATATATGTGCACTGGATATATATAATATATGTGCACTGGATATATATATATATATAATATATGTGCACTGGATATATAATATATGTGCACTGGATATTTAATATATGTGCACTGGATATTTAATAAATGTGCACTGGATATATATAATATATGTGCACTGGATATTTAATATATGTGCACTGGATATATGTAATGTATGTGCACTGGATATATAATATATGTGCACTGGATATTTAATATATGTGCACTGGATATTTAATAAATGTGCACTGCATATATATTAAATATATGTGCACTTTATATTTAATAAATGTGCACTGGATATATATAATATATGTGCACTGGATATATATAATATATGTGCACTGGATATATAATATATGCGCACTGGATATTTAATATATGTGCACTGGATATTTAATAAATGTGCACTGGATATATATAATATATGTGCACTGGATATTTAATAAATGTGCACTGGATATATATAATATATGTGCACTGGATATTTATTACATGTGCACTGGCTATATATAATATATGTGCACTGGAAATATAATATATGTGCACTGGATATATATAATATATGTGCACTGGATATTTAGTATATGTGCACTGGATATTTAATAAATGTGCACTGCATATATATATATATATATATATATATATATAATGAATGTGCATTAGATATATATAATATATGTGCACTGGATATTTAAAAAATGTGCACTGGATATATATAATATATGTGCACTGGATATATAATATATGTGCACTTGATATTTAATATATGGGCACTGGATATATATAATATATGTGCCCTGGAAATATAATATATGTGCACTGGATATATATAATGTATGTGCACTGGATATGTATAATATATGTGCACTGGATATATATAATGTATGTTCACTGGATATATAATATATTTGAACTGAATATTTAATATATGTGCACTGGATATATATAATGTATGTGCACTGAAAATTTAATTTATGTGCACTGGATATGTATAATATATGTGCACTGGATATATAAAATGTATGTGCACTGGATATATAATATATGTGCACTGGATATTTAATATATGTGCACTGGATATTTAATAAATGTGCACTCCATATATATTAAATATATGTGCACTGGATATTTAATAAATGTGCACTGGATATATATAATATATGTGCACTGGATATATATAATATATTTGCACTGGATATATAATATATGCGCACTGGATATTTAATATATGTGCACTGGATATTTAATAAATGTGCACTGGTTATATATAATATATGTGCACTGGATATTTCATAAATGTGCACTGGATATATATAATATATGTGCACTGGATATTTATTACATGTGCACTGGCTATATATAATATATGTGCACTGGAAATATAATATATGTGCACTGCATATATATAATGTATGTGCACTTGATATTTAATATATGTGCACTGAATATATATATAATGTATGTGCACTGGATATATAATATATGTGCACTGGATATTTAATATATGTGCACTGGATATTTAATAAATGTGCACTGCATATATATAATGTATGTGCACTGGATATATATAATATATGTGCACTGGATATATATAATATATGTGCACTGGATATATATAATGTATGTGCACTGGATATATATGTGCACTGGATATTTAATATATGTGCACTAGATATTTAATAAATGTGCACTACATATATATAATGTATGTGCACTGGATATATAATATATTTGCACTGGATTTTTAATATATGTGCACTGGATATATATAATATATGTGCACTGAATTTTAATTTATGTGCACTGGATATGTATAATATATGTGCATTGGATATTTAATATATGTGCACTGGATATTTATTACATGTGCACTGGCTATATATAATATATGTGCACTGGAAATATAATATATGTGCACTGGATAAATATAATGTATGTGCACTTGATATTTAATATATGTGCACTGAATATATATAATGTATGTGCACTGGATATATAATATATGTGCACTGGATATTTAATATATGTGCACTGGATATTTAATAAATGTGCACTGCATATATATAATGTATGTGCACTGGATATATATAATATATGTGCACTGGATATACATAATATATGTGCACTGGATATTTATTACTTGTGCACTGGCTATATATAATATATGTGCACTGGAAATATAATATATGTGCACTGGATATATATAATATATGTGCACTGGATATTTAGTATATGTGCACTGGATATTTAATAAATGTGCACTGCATATATATATATATATATATATATATAATGAATGTGCACTAGAATATATATATATATAATGAATGTGCACTAGATATATATAATATATGTGCACTGGATATTTAAAAAATGTGCACTGGATATATATAATATATGTGCACTGGATATATAATATATGTGCACTTGATATTTAATATATGGGCACTGGATATATATAATATATGTGCACTGGAAATATAATATATGTGCACTGGATATATATAATGTATGTGCACTGGATATGTATAATATGTGTGCACTGGATATATATAATGTATGTGCACTGGATATATAATATATTTGAACTGAATATTTAATATATGTGCACTGGATATATATAATATATGTGTACTGAAAATTTAATTTATGTGCACTGGATATGTATAATATATGTGCACTGGATATATATAATGTATGTGCACTGGATATATAATATATGTGCACTGGATATTTAATATATGTGCACTGGATATTTAATAAATGTGCACTGCATATATATTAAATATATGTGCACTGGATATTTAATAAATGTGCACTGGATATATATAATATATGTGCACTGGATATATATAATATATTTGCACTGGATATATAATATATGCGCACTGGATATTTAATATATGTGCACTGGATATTTAATAAATGTGCACTGGATATATATAATATATGTGCACTGGATATTTCATAAATGTGCACTGGATATATATAATATATGTGCACTGGATATTTATTACATGTGCACTGGCTATATATAATATATGTGCACTGGAAATATAATATATGTGCACTGCATATATATAATGTATGTGCACTTGATATTTAATATATGTGCACTGAATATATATATAATGTATGTGCACTGGATATATAATATATGTGCACTGGATATTTAATATATGTGCACTGGATATTTAATAAATGTGCACTGCATATATATAATGTATGTGCACTGGATATATATAATATATGTGCACTGGATATATATAATATATGTGCACTGGATATATATAATGTATGTGCACTGGATATATATGTGCACTGGATATTTAATATATGTGCACTAGATATTTAATAAATGTGCACTGCATATATATAATGTATGTGCACTGGATATATAATATATTTGCACTGGATTTTTAATATATGTGCACTGGATATATATAATATATGTGCACTGAATTTTAATTTATGTGCACTGGATATGTATAATATATGTGCACTGGATAATTAATATATGTGCACTGGATATTTATTACATTTGCACTGGCTATATATAATATATGTGCACTGGAAATATAATATATGTGCACTGGATAAATATAATGTATGTGCACTTGATATTTAATATATGTGCACTGAATATATATAATGTATGTGCACTGGATATATAATATATGTGCACTGGATATTTAATATATGTGCACTGGATATTTAATAAATGTGCACTGCATATATATAATGTATGTGCACTGGATATATATAATATATGTGCACTGGATATATATAATATATGTGCACTGGATATATATATATATATATATAATGTATGTGCACTGGATATATATGTGCACTGGATATTTAATATATGTGCACTGGATATTTAATAAATGTGCACTGCATATATATAATGTATGTGCACTGGATATATAATATATTTGCACTGGATATTTAATATATGTGCACTGGATATATATAATATATGTGCACTGAAAATTTAATTTATGTGCACTGGATATGTATAATATATGTGCACTGGATATTTAATATATGTGCACTGGATAATTAATATTTGTGCACTGGATATATATAATATATGTGCACTGGATATATAATATATCTGTACTGGATATTTAATATATGTGCACTGGATATATATAATATATGTGCACTGAAAATTTAATTTATGTGCATTGGATATGTATAATATATGTGCACTGGATATATATAATGTATGTGCACTGGATATATAATATATGTGCACTGGATATTTAATATATGTGCACTGGATATATAATATATGTAAACTGGATATTTAATAAATGTGCACTGGATATTTAATATATATGCACTGGATATATATAATGTATGTGCACTGGATATATAATATATGTGCACTGGATATTTAATATATGTGCACTGGATATTTAATAAATGTGCACTGCATATATATTAAATATATGTGCACTGGATATTTAATAAATGTGCACTGGACAAATATAATATATGTGCACTGGATATATATAATATATGTGCACTGGATATATAATATATGCGCACCGGATATTTAATATATGTGCACTAGATATTTAGTAAATGTGCACTGGATATATATATAATATATGTGCACTGGATATTTAATAAATATGCCCTGGATATATATAATATATGTGCACTGGATATTTATTACATGTGCACTGGCTATATATAATATATGTGCACTGGAAATATAATATATGTGCACTGGATATATATAATGTATGTGCACTGGATATTTAATAAATGTGCACTGGATATATATAATATACGTAAACTGGATATATATATGTGCACTGGATATTTAATAAATGTGCACTGGATATATATAATATATGTGCACTAGATATTTAATATATGTGCACTGGATATATACAATATATGTGCACTGGATATTTAATATATGTGCACTGGATATATGTAATGTATGTGCACTGGATATATAATATATGTGCACTGGATATTTAATATATGTGCACTGGATGTTTAATAAATGTGCACTGCATATATATAATGTATGTGCACTGGATATATATAATATATGTGCACTGGATATATATAATATATGTGCACTGGATTTTTAGTATATGTGCACTGGATATTTAATAAATGTGCACTGCATATATATATTTAATGTATGTGCACTAGATATATATAATGTATGTGCACTGGATATATAATATATTTGAACTGAATATTTAATATATGTGCACTGGATATATATAATATATGTGCACTGAAAATTTAATTTATGTGCACTGGATATGTATAATATATGTGCACTGGATATATAAAATGTATGTGCACTGGATATATAATATATGTGCACTGGATATTTAATATATGTGCACTGGATATTTAATAAATGTGCACTCCATATATATTAAATATATGTGCACTGGATATTTAATAAATGTGCACTGGATATATATAATATATGTGCACTGGATATATATAATATATTTGCACTGGATATATAATATATGCGCACTGGATATTTAATATATGTGCACTGGATATTTAATAAATGTGCACTGGATATATATAATATATGTGCACTGGATATTTCATAAATGTGCACTGGATATATATAATATATGTGCACTGGATATTTATTACATGTGCACTGGCTATATATAATATATGTGCACTGGAAATATAATATATGTGCACTGCATATATATAATGTATGTGCACTTGATATTTAATATATGTGCACTGAATATATATATAATGTATGTGCACTGGATATATAATATATGTGCACTGGATATTTAATATATGTGCACTGGATATTTAATAAATGTGCACTGCATATATATAATGTATGTGCACTGGATATATATAATATATGTGCACTGGATATATATAATATATGTGCACTGGATATATATAATGTATGTGCACTGGATATATATGTGCACTGGATATATAATATATGTGCACTAGATATTTAATAAATGTGCACTGCATATATATAATGTATGTGAACTGGATATATAATATATTTGCACTGGATTTTTAATATATGTGCACTGGATATATATAATATATGTGCACTGAATTTTAATTTATGTGCACTGGATATGTATAATATATGTGCGCTGGATATTTAATATATGTGCACTGGATATTTATTACATGTGCACTGGCTATATATAATATATGTGCACTGGAAATATAATATATGTGCACTGGATAAATATAATGTATGTGCACTTGATATTTAATATATGTGCACTGAATATATATATAATGTATGTGCACTGGATATATAATATATGTGCACTGGATATTTAATATATGTGCACTGGATATTTAATAAATGTGCACTGCATATATATAATGTATGTGCACTGGATATATATAATATATGTGCACTGGATATATATAATATATGTGCACTGGATATTTATTACATGTGCACTGGCTATTAGAGATGAGCGAACAGTGTTCTATCGAACTCATGTTCGATCGGATATTAGGCTGTTCGGCATGTTCGAATCGAATCGAACACCGCGTGGTAAAGTGCGCCATTACTCGATTCCCCTCCCACCTTCCCTGGCGCCTTTTTTGCTCCAATAACAGCACAGGGTAGGTGGGACAGGAACTACGACACCGGTGACGTTGAAAAAAGTAGGCAAAACCCATTGGCTGCCGAAAACATGTGACCTCTAATTTAAAAGAACAGCGCCGCCCAGCTTCGCGTCATTCTGAGCTTGCAATTCACCGAGGACGGAGGTTTCCGTCCAGTTAGCTAGGGGTTAGATTCTGGGTAGGCAGGGACAGGCTAGGATAGGAAGGAGAAGACAACCAACAGCTCTTATAAGAGCTAAATTCCAGGGAGAAGCTTGTCAGTGTAACGTGGCACTGACGGGCTCAATCGCCGCAACCCAGCTTTCCCAGGATCCTGAATGGAATACACTGTCAGTGTATTCCCGTATACCCGATATATACCCCCGATACCCGTTCCAACGGTGTGCCCCCCCACCTTCACCCCAGAAATACCCTGCAAGTCCCCTAGCAATAGGATTGGGGCTATATACACCCACAATTTTTGCTACTGCCATATAGTGCCATTGTCTCACTGGGAATTCAAAGAATATATTGGGCTTACATATAACTTCAATTCCAGGGAGAAGCTTGTCAGTGTAACGTGGCACTGACGGGCTCAATCGCCGCAACCCAGCTTTCCCAGGATCCTGAATGGAACACACTGACAGTGTATTCCCGTATACCCCATATATACACCCCAAATCCCCGTTCCAACGGTGTGCCCCCCCACCTTCACCTCAGAAATACCCTGCAAGTCCCCTAGCAATAGAATTGGGGCTATATACACCCACTATTTTTGCTACTGGTATATAGTGCCATTGTCTGACTGGGAATTCAAAGAATATATTGGGGTGACGTGCACCCACAATTTTTGCTACTGCTATACAGTGCCATTGTCTCACTGGGAATTCAAAGAATATATGGGGGTTACGTGCACCCACAATTTTTAATACTGCTATACAGTTCCTTTGTCTCACTGGGAATTCAAAGAATATATGGGGGTTATGTGCACCCACAATTTTTAATACTGGTATACAGTGCCATTGTCTGACTGGGAATTCAAAGAATATATGGGGGTTACGTGCACCCACAATTTTTACTACTGGTATACAGTGCCATTGTCTGACTGGGAATTCAAAGAATATATGGGGGTTATGTGCACCCACAATTTTTAATACTGGTATATAGTGCCATTGTCTGACTGGGAATTCAAAGAATATATTGGGGTTATGTGCACCCACAATTTTTACTACTGGTATACAGTGCCATTGTCTGACTGGGAATTCAAAGAATATATGGGGGTTATGTGCACCCACAATTTTTAATACTGGTATATAGTGCCATTGTCTGACTGGGAATTCAAAGAATATATGGGGGTTACGTGCACCCACAATTTTTACTACTGGTATACAGTGCCATTGTCTGACTGGGAATTCAAAGAATATATGGGGGTTATGTGCACCCACAATTTTTAATACTGGTATATAGTGCCATTGTCTGACTGGGAATTCAAAGAATATATGGGGGTTACGTGCACCCACAATTTTTAATACTGCTATACAGTTCCTTTGTCTCACTGGGAATTCAAAGAATATATGGGGGTTATGTGCACCCACAATTTTTAATACTGGTATACAGTGCCATTGTCTGACTGGGAATTCAAAGAATATATTGGGGTGACGTGCACCCACAATTTTTGCTACTGCTATACAGTGCCATTGTCTCACTGGGAATTCAAAGAATATATGGGGGTTATGTGCACCCACAATTTTTAATACTGGTATACAGTGCCATTGTCTGACTGGGAATTCAAAGAATATATGGGGGTTACGTGCACCCACAATTTTTAATACTGCTATACAGTGCCATTGTCTGACTGGGAATTCAAAGAATATATGGGGGTTACGTGCACCCACAATTTTTAATACTGCTATACAGTTCCTTTGTCTCACTGGGAATTCAAAGAATATATGGGGGTTATGTGCACCCACAATTTTTAATACTGGTATACAGTGCCATTGTCTGACTGGGAATTCAAAGAATATATGGGGGTTACGTGCACCCACAATTTTTACTACTGGTATACAGTGCCATTGTCTGACTGGGAATTCAAAGAATATATGGGGGTTATGTGCACCCACAATTTTTAATACTGCTATATAGTGCCATTGTCTGACTGGGAATTCAAAGAATATATGGGGGTTACGTGCACCCACAATTTTTACTACTGGTATACAGTGCCATTGTCTCACTGGGAATTCAAAGAATATATGGGGGTTATGTGCACCCACAATTTTTACTACTGGTATATAGTGCCATTGTCTGACTGGGAATTCAAAGAATATATGGGGGTTACGTGCACCCACAATTTTTAATACTGCTATACAGTTCCTTTGTCTCACTGGGAATTCAAAGAATATATGGGGGTTATGTGCACCCACAATTTTTAATACTGGTATACAGTGCCATTGTCTGACTGGGAATTCAAAGAATATATTGGGGTGACGTGCACCCACAATTTTTACTACTGGTATATAGTGCCATTGTCTGACTGGGAATTCAAAGAATATATGGGGGTTATGTGCACCCACAATTTTTACTACTGGTATATAGTGCCATTGTCTGACTGGGAATTCAAAGAATATATGGGGGTTACGTGCACCCACAATTTTTACTACTGGTATATAGTGCCATTGTCTGACTGGGAATTCAAAGAATATATGGGGGTTACGTGCACCCACAATTTTTACTACTGGTATACAGTGCCATTGTCTGACTGGGAATTCAAAGAATATATGGGGGTTACGTGCACCCACAATTTTTAATACTGCTATACAGTGCCATTGTCTGACTGGGAATTCAAAGAATATATTGGGGTTATGTGCACCCACAATTTTTACTACTGGTATATAGTGCCATTGTCTGACTGGGAATTCAAAGAATATATGGGGGTTACGTGCACCCACAATTTTTAATACTGCTATACAGTTCCTTTGTCTCACTGGGAATTCAAAGAATATATGGGGGTTATGTGCACCCACAATTTTTAATACTGGTATACAGTGCCATTGTCTGACTGGGAATTCAAAGAATATATTGGGGTGACGTGCACCCACAATTTTTAATACTGCTATACAGTGCCATTGTCTGACTGGGAATTCAAAGAATATATTGGGGTTATGTGCACCCACAATTTTTACTACTGGTATATAGTGCCATTGTCTGACTGGGAATTCAAAGAATATATGGGGGTTACGTGCACCCACAATTTTTAATACTGCTATACAGTTCCTTTGTCTCACTGGGAATTCAAAGAATATATGGGGGTTATGTGCACCCACAATTTTTAATACTGGTATACAGTGCCATTGTCTGACTGGGAATTCAAAGAATATATTGGGGTGACGTGCACCCACAATTTTTAATACTGCTATACAGTGCCATTGTCTGACTGGGAATTCAAAGAATATATTGGGGTTACGTGCACCCACAATTTTTACTACTGGTATACAGTGCCATTGTCTGACTGGGAATTCAAAGAATATATGGGGGTTACGTGCACCCACAATTTTTAATACTGCTATACAGTGCCATTGTCTGACTGGGAATTCAAAGAATATATTGGGGTTATGTGCACCCACAATTTTTACTACTGGTATATAGTGCCATTGTCTGACTGGGAATTCAAAGAATATATTGGGGTTATGTGCACCCACAATTTTTACTACTGGTATATAGTGCCATTGTCTGACTGGGAATTCAAAGAATATATGGGGGTTATGTGCACCCACAATTTTTAATACTGGTATACAGTGCCATTGTCTCACTGGGAATTCCACAAATAATTTGGGGATTCATTCACCCTACATCTCAGGCTCTTGCCATATTCACCCAGGTTGTCAGTGCTGCACCAGCTCGTTCCCAGACAGCTCGGCCCGAAAAACACGTTACCTATATAGAGGATTTGGACAATGAAGACAACATGTTCTAAATCTAATGTCTGCACCTTCTCCAGAATTAAAATAAAGGCAGCGTTTAACTTTCAAATAGCACTGCACAAAGGAAGAGCTTATCAGCTTGTCTCATGACATGCTACTGAAAAGTTTCATTTGTGTATCTTAATGTAAATATAGTTGTATAAGCTTTTTGGGTTTTAGGCACTGCCAAGTTATTTATTACCACCCGCTCCCTTATAATGATGATGACGCCAAAGTCACTGTGGGTGTTCAGAGCTCACAGCTTTGGGTGACATTTGTCTTGCTCTCTGTCGGTACCAGCTGTCTTTTTGGATACCGTAAAGTTATGTTGACTTTATTAACAGCTATAGAAGCTTTAGCCAGGTTGTGACGGTGTGTAACCCTAACAACACTAAGTGGGATACACATTAATAGTCAGTCTATGTACGCTAAACGTATCACTGAAGTAATTTTTTTTCCCTCTCCCCTAATATAAGAAAGGAACAGACATTAGACCTAGACCGGGGTTCGAGGCTTGAAAAAATCCAGTATTATTTGTTCTTCATGATGTGAAATATGTGTTGAAAAGCAACCCAAGATGAAGTCAGCCATGTGTGCCAGTGTGTTACTTGGCATGCCTTTGCTGGCCCCAACTGTAAGGGTCACTCTCCATTTCCTCCATTTTCCACTCCCCTTCACACCATTTGTGGTGAAGCAATGGGATGCACTGAAGTGCACCCTCTAGCCTCGTGTGGGATAGGGACATCAGATGCCACTCCAACCCCCTCGTCTTCCTCCGCCAGCCAACGGTGCGAAGATGAGAGGAGTGTGCTCTGAATGTTTTCTGCCTAGCAGAGGCTAGTTCTCACTTACGAAAATGGCCCCACTTTGACCTGTATATCAGGCACAATGGTGTAGGTTTCAAAGAAACATGGCACCAACAAGTTGGAAAACGTGGGCCATGCGTGGACCGTGTTTGAGTCTGGCAAGCTCCAGATCTGCTACCAGGTTCCAGCCATTATCACAGGCGCAAAAATGCCAGGCCCCAGGTGTAGCAGGGAAAAAAAAATGCCATCTCAGCCAGGATGGCATCCCTGACCTCGGAGGCACTGTGCTGTCTGTCCCCCAAGCTGATCAGTTTCAGCACGGCCTACTGACATCTCCCCATGCCAGTGTTACAGTGTTTTCCGCTAGTAGCTGGGGTGGAGGTTGCAGCTTCGTAGGGTTTCAGTCTACTCCTGCCATGAATTTTGGCCTGGGAGAGGAGATAGGCCACCCCAGTTTGCACCCGGGGAACAGACTCCACCACATTCACCCTGCCTGTCATTAAAGATAAGCACTGCAGCATCCCTGACCACAGGCGCTTGTCCATGTGTCGGTGGTCAAGTGGACCTTGCAGCAAAGCGCAGAGCTCTGGGCCCGACTGATGTTATGGGACACATGCAGGCGCAAGGCAGAGACAGCACACCAAGAGAAGTAGTAACGGCTAGGCCCAGCATAGGGAGGTGCCCCAGCTGCCATCTGCTGACGGAAGGCCTGGGTCTCCAGAAGCATAAACAAACACCAACATCTCCAGGGCCAGCAGTTTATCGATGAGGCTGTTACAGGCTTGGGCATGGGGGTGGGTTGTATTGTACTTCTGCCTGCAATGAAAAGCTTGGGAAATGTGGAGTGGCTGGGAAGAGGCGCATGATGGTGCAGGCCAAAAGGGCGCATGAGGGTGAACTCCCCAATGTGTCAGAGATAGGTGTGTAGGTGTCCTTGCATCATATACTTGCACCATATTTGGCTTTGGAAGTTAATTTTGTGCCAAAAAGTGGTTAAGACAGCGATCCCTCAGCTACTCCCGTTACACTGTCTATTGAAGTTACCATCTGTGGAAGTGGACCACCATTTCTAAGATCCCAAAGGAAGCAGGCAAGAGATGTGCAGTTCAGAAAAAAAGATGAGAAAATAAGTTTAGGCTGTAGAGCACAGAGGGATCGGAGAGGACAGAGCTGGTGTCGGCCAGGTATTCCCACAACATGCGCCTATACTTGTCCCTCCTGGTGACACTAGGCCCCTGAGTGGCAGTAATTTGTCCAGGGGGGCCATTAACGTGTTCCAGACCTAGGAATAAGTCTTCCAACAGGGTAGAGTTTTGCATGCCTTTGCTTCTACCCACTGTTTTTGCTGCTTAGCTTCCCTCCACATCTACTCTGCTTTCACCCCTAAACATCACCCCAGTTTATGCCTTTGCTTCTACCCAGGTTTTTTGTTGATTTAGCTTCCCTCTACATCTACACTGCTTTAGCCCCTAGACATCACCCCTGTCCATGTGGGGTCGGTGGCCTCGTCATCCACCAACTCCTCTTCCAATTGCGCACTGCCCCCTTACTGCAAACCGCACATGACCACAGCTTGCCTTGATGGCAACTGTGTCTCATGATCCCCACTTAGGTCCAGACAAGTCGGTGGCGGGTCCAAAACCCCAAAATTGGAAGGAAATGGCAGATGCTGCAGTATTTCTAACACCTGTTCCTGGTGCTCGGGCCTGGTCTGTGTTGTACCCTGCACCCTGCTTAACGCATCTGCCATATCCGAAGTTGTGCTGAGCGCATGCTAATGTTTCGTGTCCAGTGCAATGGATGGGATGGGATTTCACATAAGTCTGCCACCCATGGCCACTCATGGTTGAGCAACTGAGGGAGTTGACTTTGACGAACCCGAGGGTTTTGGAGTTGGAACTACATCAAAGGTCTGTGCTGCTCACACACTCTGCTCAACACATGATATGTTTAGTGCCAGCAGTGTGGAGACGTCGCACAACAGCCGTTGTTCCAGCAGGTACAGGCGTTGTAGGAGTGCATAGAGGCTAGCAGCGGCAACTATACACTTTAAAAACTATCCGCACAAGCGCCACACTTTCACCAGTAGCTCAGGAACATTGGGGTACCTTTTTCAAAAGATTAGCAGCAATGAGTTAAAAAAGTGGCCCAGGCATGGAATATGTTGCAGGCTGCCAAGCTACAGAGCCAATCCCAGGTTACGGCCATTATCACACATGACAACATGCCTGGGCCCAGGTGCAGTGGCAAAAACCACATTGCCGTCTCATCGAGGATGGCATGACTCACTTTGTAGGCAGTGTGCTGTCTGGCCCCCAAGCTGATGAGCTTCAGCACGGCCCGCTGACGTCTCCCCACACCAGTGTTGCAGCGTTTCCAGCTCGTAGCTGGGGTCAATTTAACAGCGGAGGAGGGTGGTGTTTCAGCCCTCCTCCCAGGAATGTTGTGTGGGGAGACAAGTCAGGCCACCACATTTTGCGACCCGGTCCACGCCTCAACTACATTCAACCACTGTGCCCAAATTGAAAGGTAGCGTCCCTGTCCGCATGCACTTGTCCATTCGTAACTGGTCACATGGAACTTTAGGGCTAAGCGCTGAATTTAGGGACCGCCTCATGTTTGGGGGAAAGTGCTGGTGTGGACGGCACAGTGCGGTGGCGCAGTAGACACTCTGCCCAAAAAGGGCAGAGTGTCCCCCAGCCGGGATTCCAACATCTCCTGGGCCAGATTTCTTGAGATGAGGCCGTTGAAGCCTTGGGCATGTGGGTGGGTTGCGCTGTACTTTAGCATGAAATGAAAGGCTTGGGAGATGGGGAGTTGCTGGGAAGAGGCGCATGATGGCGCGGGCAAAAGGAGAAATGGCAGGAAAAGGTGAGGATAAGGGTGAACTCCCCAAAGTGTCAGAGGCAGATGTGGAGGTGTCCTGGCTCCTGGTCTGGACTGCAGCGCCAGCCCTGTCAACAGTGGAAGAGGCAGTGGCCGCCAGGCCAAACGACGATTATCCTGCGCTTGCTCTCACCCACTGAGCCCAGGGCTTGCCTTCCAAATGATGGCACCCGCAAGAGGTGGTGAGATTCCTCTCCGCAGATCTCCAACCCATCTTGGACTTGCAAATTGCACTAAATTTGTCATGTAACTGACATGTATATGATGAGTCTATCCATTGTCTGTTCATTTTGGTGAAAGTCAGCCTGTCAGCTGACAGACAGCTGTGCTTGTCAGTGATGATGTCACCGGCTGCTTGTACCCCCAGTTTTTGCTGCTTAGCTTGCCTCCACATCCACACTGCTTTTGCCCCTACACATCACCCCTATCCATGCCTGTGCCTCTAGCCATAAGTCTGCCACCCATGGAAACTCATGGTGCAGAAAGTGAGGGAGCTGACTCTGAGGAACCCTTGGGTTTTGTAGCTGGTACTCCATCAAAGGTCTCTGCTGCTCACACACCCTGCTGAACATACGGTATCTAGGGTTAGAGCGTGTGGTGACCTCGCACAACAGTAGGTGCTTCAGGCAGATGTAGGCCTTGCTGGAGTGTATTGCGGCTAGCTCCAGGTACTGTAGACTTGGGAAAGTGGGTGTCCAAGTGCCGCACTTTCACCCTTAGCTCAGCTAATTTGGGGTATGTTTTTAAAAATCATTGCACCACTACATTGAACATGTGGGCCAGGCATGGAACGTGTTGGAGGCTGGCAAGCTCCAGAGCCCTCCAACAAGCTAAAAAACCTGGCCCCAGGGGCAGCGGGGATAAACAAATTGCCATCTCATCCAGGATGGCATCCCTGACCTCAGAGGCAGTGTGCTGTCCGTCTCCCAAGCTGATGAGCTTCAGCCCAGCCTGCTGACGTCTCCCCACACCAGTGTTGCAGCGTTTTCAGCTCGTAGCTGGGGTAAATCTAACAGCGGAGGAGGAGGAGGGTGGTGTTTCAGCCCTCCTCCCAGGAATGTTTTGTGGGGAAACAAGTCAGGAAAATTCTTGAAACGGGAGAGTTTTGCATCTTTGCCCTTGCTGCCTATGGACATCCCTTTGCCTCTAGCCACCATTTTCCCTGCTTTGCTTGCCTCCACATCCACACTGCTTTTGCCCCTAGACATCACCCCAGTCCATGCCTTAGCTTGTACCCCCAGTTTTTCCTGCTTAGCTTGCCTCCACATCCACACTGCTTTTGCCCCTAGACATCACCCCAGTCCATGCCTTAGCTTGTACCCCCAGTTTTTCCTGCTTAGCTTGCCTCCACATCCACACTGCTTTTGCCCCTAGACATCACCCCAGTCCATGCCTTAGCTTGTACCCCCAGTTTTTCCTGCTTAGCTTGCCTCCACATCCACACTGCTTTTGCCCCTAGACATCACCCCAGTCCATGCCTTAGCTTGTATCCCCAGTTTTTCCTGCTTAGCTTGCCTCCACATCCACACTGCTTTTGCCCCTAGACATCACCCCAGTCCATGCCTTAGCTTGTACCCCCAGTTTTTCCTGCTTAGCTTGCCTCCACATCCACACTGCTTTTGCCCCTAGACATCACCCCAGTCCATGCCTTAGCTTGTATCCCCAGTTTTTCCTGCTTAGCTTGCCTCCACATCCACACTGCTTTTGCCCCTAGACATCACCCCAGTCCATGCCTTAGCTTGTACCCCCAGTTTTTCCTGCTTAGCTTGCCTCCACATCCACACTGCTTTTGCCCCTAGACATCATCCCTATCCATGCCTCTTCCCCTAGCCATAACTCTGCCACCCCTGGAAACTCATGGTGCAGAAACTTTGGTTGCTGACTTTGAGGAACCCTTGGGTTTTGTAGATGGAACTCCATCAAAGGTCTGTGCAGCTCACACACCCTGCTCAAGATATGGTATTGTAGGGTTTCAGCGTGTGTGAATGACGGACAACAGCCTGTGTTTGGACAGATGTAGGCCTTGCTAGAGTGTTTTTAGGCTAGCAGCGACTCCTGTGCACTTGCAAAAGTGGGCGCACAAGCGCCGCATTTTCAACAGTAGCTTCGGTACATTTGGGTATGTTTTTAAAAAACTTTGCACCACTAGGTTAGACGTGGGCCAAACATGGAACGTGTTGGAGGCTGGCAAGCTCCAGAGCCGCTACCAGGTTCCAGCCATTATCACAGGCGTAAAAATGCCAGGCCCCAGGTGTAGCAGGGAAAAAAAAATGCCATCTCAGCCAGGATGGCATCCCTGACCTCGGAGGCACTGTGCTGTCTGTCCCCCAAGCTGATGAGCTTCAGCACCGCCTGCTGACGTCTCCCCACACCAGTGTTTTAGCGTTTGCCGCTAGTAGCTGTGGTGGAGGTTGCAGCGTCGTAGGGTTTCAGTCTACTCCTGCCATGAATTTTGGCCTGGGAGAGGAGATAGGCCACCCCAGTTTGCACCCGGGGAACAGACTCCACCACATTCACCCTGCCTGTCATTAAAGATAAGCACTGCAGCATCCCTGACCACAGGCGCTTGTCCAAGTGTCGGTGGTCAAGTGGACCTTGCAGCAAAGCGCGGAACTAAGGGCCCACCTGATGTTGAGTGACACGTGCTGGTGCAAGGCGGGGACGCCACACCGGGAGAAGTTGAGACGGCTAGGGACGGCATAGTGAGGTGCCACAGTTGCCATCAGGTCCGGGAAGGCGGGAGTTTCAACAAGCCGGAACGCCAACCTCTCCTGGGCCAGCAGTTTAGCGATGTTGGCGTTCTAGGCTTGCGTGGGTGGGTGGTTAGCGGTGTATTTCTGCCGGCGCTCCAATGTCTGAGAGATGGTGGGTTGTTGTAAAGAAGCGCCTGATGGTGCCTTTGATGGTGCAGGAGAAGGAGATAAGACAGAAACAGGGGAGGATGAGGGAGAAGTCAACAAAGTGGCGGAGGCAGATGAAGTGATGTCCTGGCTCGTCCTCTGGAGTGCATCGCCAGCACTGTGAGCAGAGGCAGTGGCATGAACGGCGGGCGACGTTTGTCCTGCCGTTGCTGCCTGCCACTGATTCCATTGCTTGGATTCCAAATGACGGTGCATTGAAGTGGTGGACAGGTTGCTCTTCTCAGGGCCCCTACTCGATTTCGAGAGGCAAATTGTGTAGACGACACTATATCTGTCCTCGGCGCATTCCTTGAAAAAACTCTACACCTTCAAGAAACGTGCCCTCGATGGGGGAGTTTTTCTGGGCTGGGTACAAAAGGGAACATCTTCGGACATTCCGGGTCTGGCCTGGCTTCGGCAAAGCAGCTGACCTCTGCCTCTGGACATGTCTCTGCCTCTAGCTACCCTTTTTGGTGCTGCACCTGCCTCAACATCCACACTACTTTCCCAGCTTGACATCTGCCTTGTCCAGGTGGGGTCGGTGTCCTCGTCGTCCACCACCTCCTCTTCCAACTCCTGTCTCGCCTCCTCCTCCTGCACAATGCGCATGTCAACTGGCTGCCCTGACAGCAACTGCGTCTCATCGTCGTCGATGAGGGTGGGTTGCTGGTCATCCGCCACCAAATCGACCGGAGATGGAATGGAGGAGACTCTAGTGTTTGAGCATCTGGACACAGATACTCGTCTGTTAGGTCCGTGGAATCGCGAAATGGAGGGGCAGGTTGCGGTACAGTCAAAGGAAGGGAGAACAGCTCTGGGGAGCAGGGACAGTTGGGGTTATTGTTCTGAGAAGATTGGGAATTTTGGGTGGAAGGAGGACAAGACTGTTGGGTAAGAGGAGGTAGAGGCTGACTGGCTGGTGGACAATGTGCTTTAAGCGTTATCCGACAGCCATTGCAAGACCTGTTCCTGGTTCTCGGGCCTACTAATCTTTGTACCATTCAGCCTAGTTAATGTGGAACTTTTGTGCAAAGCGCAGAACTTAGGGCCCGCCTGATGTTAAGGGACACACGCTGGTACAAGGCTCAACTCACCCTAAGTGCCAAAAACACTGCTGGTGCAAGGCTCTACTCATGCCAAGGGCCTCAATCTCTGCTGGTAGCTCAGCTTAAGGTCATGTAACTTTGTTTGGAAGGGCTCATGTTAAGGGCTAGAAAAGTGAATTTTGGAAGGTCTTACCACATCACACACACACACACACACACACACACACACACACTCAAAATGACAGTTAAGGGTGAGGGCTTTTGGAATTCCCATTGCCTATTCCATTTGTGGTTGTCATGGGGAACGTGATTTAAAGGGGTGGTTGTTACTGTTTGTTGAGCTTAAATTGGGGTTTGTGTCCATCCATTTGGGGAGTAAAGAAGGTTTCCAGGTATTTTCCCACTTTGATAGAGGTTTTTTTGAATGTGGAAAGTGTGTAGTTGTTAGGCAGTGATGTTGGGGTAATAGAGGGTCTTTGGTGTGTTAGATGCCCCCAGACATGCTTCCCCTGCTGTCCCAGTGTCATTCCAGAGGTGTTGGCATCATTTCCTGGGGTGTCATAGTGGACTTGGTGACCCTCCAGACACGGATTTGGGTTTCCCCCTTAACGAGTATCTGTTCCCCATAGACTATAATGGGGTTCGAAACCCGTTCGAACACACGAACATTGAGCGGCTGTTCGAATCGAATTTCGAACCTCGAACATTTTAGTGTTCGCTCATCTCTACTGGCTATATATAATATATGTGCACTGGAAATATAATATATGTGCACTGGATATATATAATATATGTGCACTGGATATTTAGTATATGTGCACTGGATATTTAATAAATGTGCACTGCATATATATATATATAATGAATGTGCACTAGATATATATAATATATGTGCACTGGATATTTAAAAAATGTGCACTGGATATATATAATATATGTGCACTGGATATATAATATATGTGCACTTGATATTTAATATATGGGCACTGGATATATATAATATATGTGCACTGGAAATATAATATATGTGCACTGGATATATATAATGTATGTGCACTGGATATGTATAATATATGTGCACTGGATATATATAATGTATGTGCACTGGATATATAATATATTTGAACTGAATATTTAATATATGTGCACTGGATATATATAATATATGTGCACTGAAAATTTAATTTATGTGCACTGGATATGTATAATATATGTGCACTGGATATATATAATGTACGTGCACTGGATATATAATATATGTGCACTGGATATTTAATAAATGTGCACTGCATATATATTAAATATATGTGCACTGGATATTTAATAAATGTGCACTGGATATATATAATATATGTGCACTGGATATATAATATATGCGCACTGGATATTTAATATATGTGCACTGGATATTTAATAAATGTGCACTGGATATATATAATATATGTGCACTGGATATTTCATAAATGTGCACTGGATATATATAATATATGTGCACTGGATATTTATTACATGTGCACTGGCTATATATAATATATGTGCACTGGAAATATAATATATGTGCACTGCATATATATAATGTATGTGCACTTGATATTTAATATATGTGCACTGAATATATATATAATGTATGTGCACTGGATATATAATATATGTGCACTGGATATTTAATATATGTGCACTGGATATTTAATAAATGTGCACTGCATATATATAATGTATGTGCACTGGATATTTATTACATGTGCACTGGCTATATATAATATATGTGCACTGGAAATATAATATATGTGCACTGCATATATATAATGTATGTGCACTTGATATTTAATATATGTGCACTGAATATATATATAATGTATGTGCACTGGATATATAATATATGTGCACTGGATATTTAATATATGTGCACTGGATATTTAATAAATGTGCACTGCATATATATAATGTATGTGCACTGGATATATAATATATTTGCACTGGATTTTTAATATATGTGCACTGGATATATATAATATTTGTGCACTGAATTTTAATTTATGTGCACTGGATATGTATAATATATGTGCACTGGATATTTAATATATGTGCACTGGATATTTATTACATGTGCACTGGCTATATATAATATATGTGCACTGGAAATATAATATATGTGCACTGGATAAATATAATGTATGTGCACTTGATATTTAATATATGTGCACTGAATATATATAATGTATGTGCACTGGATATATAATATATGTGCACTGGATATTTAATATATGTGCACTGGATATTTAATAAATGTGCACTGCATATATATAATGTATGTGCACTGGATATATATAATATATGTGCACTGGATATATATAATATATGTGCACTGGATATATATATAATGTATGTGCACTGGATATATATGTGCACTGGATATTTAATATATGTGCACTGGATATTTAATAAATGTGCACTGCATATATATAATGTATGTGCACTGGATATATAATATATTTGCACTGGATATTTAATATATGTGCACTGGAAATTTAATTTATGTGCACTGGATATGTATAATATATGTGCACTGGATATTTAATATATGTGCACTGGATAATTAATATTTGTGCACTGGATATATATAATATATGTGCACTGGATATATAATATATCTGTACTGGATATTTAATATATGTGCACTGGATATATATAATATATGTGCACTGAAAATTTAATTTATGTGCATTGGATATGTATAATATATGTGCACTGGATATATATAATGTATGTGCACTGGATATATAATATATGTGCACTGGATATTTAATATATGTGCACTGGATATATAATATATGTAAACTGGATATTTAATAAATGTGCACTGGATATTTAATATATATGCACTGGATATATATAATGTATGTGCACTGGATATATAATATATGTGCACTGGATATTTAATATATGTGCACTGGATATTTAATAAATGTGCACTGCATATATATTAAATATATGTGCACTGGATATTTAATAAATGTGCACTGGACATATATAATATATGTGCACTGGATATATATAATATATGTGCACTGGATATATAATATATGCGCACCGGATATTTAATATATGTGCACTAGATATTTAATAAATGTGCACTGGATATATATAATATATGTGCACTGGATATTTAATAAATATGCCCTGGATATATATAATATATGTGCACTGGATATTTATTACATGTGCACTGGCTATATATAATATATGTGCACTGGAAATATAATATATGTGCACTGGATATATATAATGTATGTGCACTGGATATTTAATAAATGTGCACTGGATATATATAATATACGTAAACTGGATATATATATGTGCACTGGATATTTAATAAATGTGCACTGGATATATATAATATATGTGCACTAGATATTTAATATATGTGCACTGGATATATATAATATATGTGCACTGGATATTTAATATATGTGCACTGGATATATGTAATGTATGTGCACTGGATATATAATATATGTGCACTGGATATTTAATATATGTGCACTGGATGTTTAATAAATGTGCACTGCATATATATAATGTATGTGCACTGGATATATATAATATATGTGCACTGGATATATATAATATATGTGCACTGGATTTTTAGTATAT
This sequence comes from Leptodactylus fuscus, assembly GCF_031893055.1. NCBI lineage: Eukaryota > Metazoa > Chordata > Amphibia > Anura > Leptodactylidae > Leptodactylus > Leptodactylus fuscus. The sequence goes on from NW_027440568.1 coordinate 307,718, forward strand.
GTGCACTGGATATTTAATAAATGTGCACTGCATATATATATTTAATGTATGTGCACTAGATATATATAATATATGTGCACTGGATATTTAAAAAATGTGCACTGGATATATATAATATATGTGCACTGGATATATAATATATGTGCACTTGATATTTAATATATGGGCACTGGATATATAATATATGTGCACTGGAAATATAATATATGTGCACTGGATATATATAATGTATGTGCACTGGATATATAATATATGTGCACTGGAAATATAATATATATGCACTTGATATATATAATGTATGTGCACTGTATATATAATATATGTGCACTGGATATTTAATATATGTGCACTGGATATGTATAATATATGTGCACTGGATATTTAATATATAGAGATGAGCGAACAGTGTTCTATCGAACTCATGTTCGATCGGATATTAGGCTGTTCGGCATGTTCGAATCGAATCGAACACCGCGTGGTAAAGTGCGCCATTACTCGATTCCCCTCCCACCTTCCCTGGCGCCTTTTTTGCTCCAATAACAGCGCAGGGTAGGTGGGACAGGAACTACGACACCGGTGACGTTGAGAAAAGTAGGCAAAACCCATTGGCTGCCGAAAACATGTGACCTCTAATTTAAAAGAACAGCGCCGCCCAGGTTCGCGTCATTCTGAGCTTGCAATTCACCGAGGACGGAGGTTTCCGTCCAGCTAGCTAGGGCTTAGATTCTGGGTAGGCAGGGACAGGCTAGGATAGGAAGGAGAAGACAACCAACAGCTCTTATAAGAGCTAAATTCCAGGGAGAAGCTTGTCAGTGTAACGTGGCACTGACGGGCTCAATCGCCGCAACCCAGCTTTCCCAGGATCCTGAATGGAATACACTGTCAGTGTATTCCCGTATACCCGATATATACCCCCGATACCCGTTCCAACGGTGTGCCCCCCCACCTTCACCCCAGAAATACCCTGCAAGTCCCCTAGCAATAGAATTGGGGCTATATACACCCACAATTTTTACTACTGGTATACAGTGCCATTGTCTGACTGGGAATTCAAAGAATATATTGGGAATACAAATACCCTCATTTCTTGCTACTGCCATATAGTGCCAGTGTCTGACTGGGAATTCAAAGAATATATTGGGGTTACGTGCACCCACAATTTTTACTACTGGTATACAGTGCCATTGTCTGACTGGGAATTCAAAGAATATATTGGGAATACAAATACCCTCATTTCTTGCTACTGCCATATAGTGCCAGTGTCTGACTGGGAATTCAAAGAATATATTGTGGTTACGTGCACCCATAATTTTTACTACTGGTATACAGTGCCATTGTCTGACTGGGAATTCAAAGAATATATTGGGAATACAAATACCCTCATTTCTTGCTACTGCCATATAGTGCCAGTTTCTGACTGGGAATTCAAAGAATATATTGTGGTTACGTGCACCCACAATTTTTACTACTGGTATACAGTGCCATTGTCTGACTGGGAATTCAAAGAATATATTGGGGTTATAAATACCCTCATTTCTTGCTACTGCCATATAGTGCCAGTTTCTGACTGGGAATTCAAAGAATATATTGGGGTTACGTGCACCCACAATTTTTACTACTGGTATATAGTGCCATTGTCTGACTGGGAATTCAAAGAATATATTGGGGTTATAAATACCCTCATTTCTTGCTACTGCTATATAGTGCCAGTGTCTGACTGGGAATTCAAAGAATATATTGGGGTTACGTGCACCCACAATTTTTACTACTGGTATACAGTGCCATTGTCTGACTGGGAATTCAAAGAATATATTGGGGTTACGTGCACCCACAATTTTTGCTACTGGTATATAGTGCCAATTTCTAACTAGGAATTCAAAATGCGCAAGGCTCCCGGAAAGGGACGTGGACGAGGCCGTGGGCGAGGTCGGGGGAATGGTTCTGGGGAGCAAGGTAGCAGTGAAGCCACAGGGCGTCCCGTGCCTACTCCTGTGGGGCAGCAAGCATTGCGCCACTCCACAGTGCCAGGGTTGCTTGCCACATTAACTAAACTGCAGGGTACAAACCTTAGTAGGCCCGAGAACCAGGAACAGGTCTTGCAATGGCTGTCAGAGAACGCTTACAGCACATTGTCCAGCAGCCAGTCAGACTCTGCCTCCTCTCCTCCTATTACCCAACAGTCTTGTCTTCCTTCCTCCCAAAATTCCGAAGCTTTACAGAACAATAACCCAAACTGTCCCTGCTCCCCAGAGCTGTTCTCCGCTCCTTTCATTGTCCCTCAACCTGCCTCTCCACGTCACGATTCCACGAACCTAACAGAGGAGCATCTGTGTCCAGATGCTCAAACACTAGAGTCTCCTCCATCTCCGTTTCGATTTGGTGGTGGATGACCAGCAACCCACCCTCATCGACGATGATGTGACGCAGTTGCCGTCAGGGCATCCAGTTGACCGGCGCATTGTGCGGGAGGAGGAGATGAGACAGGAGTTGGAAGAGGAAGTGGTGGATGATGAGGACACTGACCCGACCTGGACAGGGGGGATGTCAAGCGGGGAAAGTAGTGTGGATGTTGAGGCAGGTGCAGCACCAAAAAGGGTAGCTAGAGGCAGAGGCAGAGGTCAGCAGCTTAGGCGAAGCCAGGCCACACCCGGAATCTCCCAAGATGTTCCAGTTCGTACCCAGCCCCGAAAAACTCCCACCTCGAGGGCACGTTTCTCGAAGGTGTGGAGTTTTTTCAAGGAATGCGCCGAGGACAGATATAGTGTTGTCTGCACAATTTGCCTCTCGAAATTGATTAGGGGCTCTGAGAAGAGCAACCTGTCCACCACTTCAATGCGCCGTCATTTGGAATCCAAGCACTGGAATCAGTGGCAGGCAGCAACGGCAGGACAAAGGCCGCCTGCCGTTCACGCCACTGCCACTGCCTCTGCCACTGCCTCTGCCACTGCCACTGCTGACTGTGCTGGCGATGCACTCCAGAGGACGAGCCAGGACACCACTTCATCTGCCTCCGCCACTTTGTTGACTTCTACCTCATCCTCCCCTGGTCCTGTCTTATCTCCTTCTCCTGCACCATCAAAGGCACCATCAGGCGTTTCTTTACAACAACCCACCATCTCTCAGACATTGGAGCGGCGGCAGAAATACACTGCTAACCACCCACACGCGCAAGCCTTGAACGCCAACATCGCTAAACTGCTGGCCCAGGAGATGTTGGCGTTCCGGCTTGTTGAAACTCCCGCCTTCCTGGACCTGATGGCAACTGCGGCACCTCGCTATGCCGTCCCTAGCCGTCACTACTTCTCCCGGTGTGCCGTCCCCGCCTTGCACCAGCACGTGTCACTCAACATCAGGCGGGCCCTTAGTTCCGCGCTTTGCACAAAGGTCCACTTGACCACCGACGCGTGGACAAGTGCATGCGGACAGGGACGCTACATTTCACTGACGGCACACTGGGTGAATGTAGTTGAGGCTGGGACTGCTTCCCAAACTGGCCCGGTGTACCTCGTCTCCCCACCTAACATTCCTGGCAGGGACACGAGAAGAACACCCCCCTCCTCCTCCTCTACCGCCTCCTCCTCCGCCACCGCCTCCTCCTCCGCCACCGCCTCCTCCTCCGCTGTTAGATTGACCCCAGCTACGAGTTGGAAACGTTGCAGCACTGGCGTTGGTAGACGTCAGCAGGCTGTGCTGAAGCTGATTAGCTTGGGGGACAGACAGCACACTGCCTCCGAGGTGAGGGATGCCCTCCTCGATGAGACGGCAATATGGTTTGAGCCGCTGCACCTGGGCCCAGGCATGGTCGTTTGTGATAACGGCCGGAACCTGGTAGCAGCTCTGGAGCTTGCCGGACTCCAACATGTTCCATGCCTGGCCCACGTCTTCAACCTAGTGGTGCAACGTTTCCTAAAGAGCTACCCCAATGTTCCAGAGCTACTGGTGAAAGTGCGGCGCATGTGCGCCCACTTTCGCAAGTCGACAGTAGCCCCTGCTAGCTTAAAATCTCTCCAGCAACGCCTGCATGTGCCACAACACCGGCTTTTGTGCGACGTCCCCACACGCTGGAACTCAACGTTTCAGATGTTGAATAGAGTGGTTGAGCAGCAGAGACCTTTGATGGAATACCAGCTACAAAACCCTAGGGTGCCACAAAGTCAGCTGCCTCAGTTTCACATCCATGAGTGGCCATGGATGAGAGACCTTTGTGACATCCTACGGGTCTTTGAGGAGTCCACAAGGAGGGTGAGCTCTGAGGATGCGATGGTGAGCCTTACAATCCCGCTCTTGTGTGTTCTGAGAGAATCCCTGATTGACATCAGGGATAACTCAGATCACACAGAGGAGTTAGGGATAGCATCCGATCCGTCACAGCTGGAGAGTAGGTCCACACATCTGTCCGCTTCACTGCGTTTAATGGAGGAGGAGGAGGAGGAGGAGGAGGAGGAGGAGGAAGAAGAGTTGTCCGATGATGTGATGGTGATACAGGAGGCTTCCGGGCAACTTCGAATCGTCCCATTGTTGCAGCGCGGATGGGTAGACATGGAGGATGAGGAGGAAATGGAGATTGAACTTTCCGGTGGGGCCAGAGGAGTCATGCCAACTAACACTGTGGCAGACATGGCTGAGTTCATGTTGGGGTGCTTTACAACCGACAAGCGTATTGTCAAAATCATGGAGGACAACCAGTACTGGATCTTTGCTATCCTTGACCCCCGGTATAAAAACAACATCTCGTCTTTTATTCCGGTAGAGGGGAGGGCCAATCGCATCAATGCTTGCCACAGGCAATTGGTGCAGAATATGATGGAGATGTTTCCAGCATGTGACGTTGGCGGCAGGGAGGGCAGTTCCTCCAGTAGGCAACCAAGTTCTCACCGGTCCACACAAACGAGGGGCACACTGTCTAAGGTCTGGGACACCTTGATGGCACCCCCTCGCCAAAGTGCCGCCACGGAGGGTCCTAGTGTCACCAGGCGTGAGAAGTATAGGCGCATGTTGCGGGAATACCTTTCCGACCACAGCCCTGTCCTCTCCGACCCCTCTGCGCCCTACACGTATTGGGTGTCGAAGTTGGACCTGTGGCTTGAACTTGCCCTATATGCCTTGGAGGTGCTGTCCTGTCCTGCCGCCAGCGTCCTATCTGAGAGGGTGTTCAGTGCAGCCGGTGGCATCATCACTGACAAGCGCACCCGTCTGTCAGCTGAGAGTGCCGACCGGCTCACTTTGATAAAAATGAACCACCACTGGGTAGAGCCGTCATTTTTGTGCCCACCTGTGTAAAGCACCCCAACATGAAACTCCATGTCTGTACTCAACCTCTCCAATTCCTCCGCATCCTCATACTCATCCACCATAAGCGTTGCACAATTCTGCTAATACTAGGCTCCCTCCACCCTGATTTCCACCAACTCTGCTGGTTAGAGGCTCCCTCCACCATGAATTTGCCCAAACTGGGCTGTTTAGAGGCTCCCTCCACCATGAATTGGTCCAAACTGGGGTTTTTAGAGGCTCCCTCCACCATGAATTGGTCCAAATTGGGCTGTTTAGCGGCTCCCTCCACCATTAATTGGTCCAAACTGGGCTGGTTAGAGGCTCCCTCCACCATGAATTGGTCCAAACTGGGTTTTTTAGAGGCTCCCTCCACCATGAATTTGCCCAAACTGGGCTGTTTAGAGGCTCCCTCCACCATGAATTGGTCCAAACTGGGCTGGTTAGAGGCTCCCTCCACCATGAATTTCCCAAAACTTGGCTGTTTAGAGGCTCCCTCCACCATTAATTGGTCCAAACTGGGCTGGTTAGAGGCTCCCTCCACCATGAATTGGTCCAAACTTGGCTGTTTAGAGGCTCCCTCCACCATTAATTGGTCCAAACTGGGCTGGTTAGAGGCTCCCTCCACCATGAATTGGTCCAAACTGGGCTGTTTAGAGGCTCCCTCCACCATGAATTTGCCCAAACTGGGCTGGTTAGAGGCTCCCTCCACCATGAATTGGTCCAAACTGGGCTGGTTAGAGGCTCCCTCCACCATGAATTTGCCCAAACTGGGCTGTTTAGAGGCTCCCTCCACCATGAATTGGTCCAAACTGGGTTTTTTAGAGGCTCCCTCCACCATGAATTGGTCCAAACTGGGCTGTTTAGAGGCTCCCTCCACCATGAATTTGCCCAAACTGGGCTGGTTAGAGGCTCCCTCCACCATTAATTGGTCCAAACTGGGCTGGTTAGAGGCTCCCTCCACCATGAATTTGCCCAAACTGGGCTGTTTAGAGGCTCCCTCCACCATGAATTGGTCCAAACTTGGCTGTTTAGAGGCTCCCTCCACCATTAATTGGTCCAAACTGGGCTGGTTAGAGGCTCCCTCCACCATGAATTGGTCCAAACTGGGTTTTTTAGAGGCTCCCTCCACCATGAATTTGCCCAAACTGGGCTGTTTAGAGGCTCCCTCCACCATGAATTGGTCCAAACTGGGCTGGTTAGAGGCTCCCTCCACCATGAATTTCCCAAAACTTGGCTGTTTAGAGGCTCCCTCCACCATTAATTGGTCCAAACTGGGCTGGTTAGAGGCTCCCTCCACCATGAATTGGTCCAAACTTGGCTGTTTAGAGGCTCCCTCCACCATTAATTGGTCCAAACTGGGCTGGTTAGAGGCTCCCTCCACCATGAATTTGCCCAAACTGGGCTGTTTAGAGGCTCCCTCCACCATGAATTGGTCCAAACTGGGGTTTTTAGAGGCTCCCTCCACCATGAATTGGTCCAAACTTGGCTGTTTAGAGGCTCCCTCCACCATTAATTGGTCCAAACTGGGCTGGTTAGAGGCTCCCTCCACCATGAATTTGCCCACACTGGGCTGGTTAGAGGCTCCCTCCACCATGAATTTCCCAAAACTTGGCTGTTTAGAGGCTCCCTCCACCATTAATTGGTCCAAACTGGGCTGGTTAGAGGCTCCCTCCACCATGAATTTGCCCACACTGGGCTGGTTAGAGGCTCCCTCCACCATGAATTTCCCAAAACTTGGCTGTTTAGAGGCTCCCTCCACCATTAATTGGTCCAAACTGGGCTGGTTAGAGGCTCCCTCCCCCATGAATTGGTCCAAACTTGGCTGGTTAGAGGCTCCCTCCACCATTAATTGGTCCAAACTGGGCTGGTTAGAGGCTCCCTCCACCATGAATTGGTCCAAACTGGGTTTTTTAGAGGCTCCCTCCACCATGAATTTGCCCACACTGGGCTGGTTAGAGGCTCCCTCCACCATGAATTGGTCCAAACTGGGTTTTTTAGAGGCTCCCTCCACCATGAATTTGCCCACACTGGGCTGGTTAGAGGCTCCCTCCACCATGAATTTCCCAAAACTTGGCTGTTTAGAGGCTCCCTCCACCATTAATTGGTCCAAACTGGGCTGGTTAGAGGCTCCCTCCACCATGAATTGGTCCAAACTTGGCTGTTTAGAGGCTCCCTCCACCATTAATTGGTCCAAACTGGGCTGGTTAGAGGCTCCCTCCACCATGAATTTGCCCAAACTGGGCTGTTTAGAGGCTCCCTCCACCATGAATTGGTCCAAACTGGGTTTTTTAGAGGCTCCCTCCACCATGAATTGGTCCAAACTGGGCTGTTTAGAGGCTCCCTCCACCATGAATTTGCCCAAACTGGGCTGGTTAGAGGCTCCCTCCACCATGAATTGGTCCAAACTGGGCTGTTTAGAGGCTCCCTCCACCATGAATTTGCCCAAACTGGGCTGGTTAGAGGCTCCCTCCACCATGAATTTGCCCAAACTGGGCTGTTTAGAGGCTCCCTCCACCATGAATTGGTCCAAACTGGGTTTTTTAGAGGCTCCCTCCACCATGAATTGGTCCAAACTGGGCTGTTTAGAGGCTCCCTCCACCATGAATTTGCCCAAACTGGGCTGGTTAGCGGCTCCCTCCACCATTAATTGGTCCAAACTGGGCTGGTTAGAGGCTCCCTCCACCATGAATTTGCCCAAACTGGGCTGTTTAGAGGCTCCCTCCACCATGAATTTGCCCAAACTGGGCTGTTTAGAGGCTCCCTCCACCATGAATTGGTCCAAACTTGGCTGTTTAGAGGCTCCCTCCACCATTAATTGGTCCAAACTGGGCTGGTTAGAGGCTCCCTCCACCATGAATTGGTCCAAACTGGGTTTTTTTATAGGCTCCCTCCACCATGAATTTGCCCAAACTGGGCTGTTTAGAGGCTCCCTCCACCATGAATTGGTCCAAACTGGGCTGGTTAGAGGCTCCCTCCACCATGAATTTCCCAAAACTTGGCTGTTTAGAGGCTCCCTCCACCATTAATTGGTCCAAACTGGGCTGGTTAGAGGCTCCCTCCACCATGAATTGGTCCAAACTTGGCTGTTTAGAGGCTCCCTCCACCATTAATTGGTCCAAACTGGGCTGGTTAGAGGCTCCCTCCACCATGAATTTGCCCAAACTGGGCTGTTTAGAGGCTCCCTCCACCATGAATTGGTCCAAACTGGGGTTTTTAGAGGCTCCCTCCACCATGAATTGGTCCAAACTTGGCTGTTTAGAGGCTCCCTCCACTATTAATTGGTCCAAACTGGGCTGGTTAGAGGCTCCCTCCACCATGAATTTGCCCACACTGGGCTGGTTAGAGGCTCCCTCCACCATGAATTTCCCAAAACTTGGCTGTTTAGAGGCTCCCTCCACCATTAATTGGTCCAAACTGGGCTGGTTAGAGGCTCCCTCCACCATGAATTTGCCCACACTGGGCTGGTTAGAGGCTCCCTCCACCATGAATTTCCCAAAACTTGGCTGTTTAGAGGCTCCCTCCACCATTAATTGGTCCAAACTGGGCTGGTTAGAGGCTCCCTCCCCCATGAATTGGTCCAAACTTGGCTGTTTAGAGGCTCCCTCCACCATTAATTGGTCCAAACTGGGCTGGTTAGAGGCTCCCTCCACCATGAATTTGCCCAAACTGGGCTGTTTAGAGGCTCCCTCCACCATGAATTGGTCCAAACTGGGTTTTTTAGAGGCTTCCTCCACCATGAATTTCCCAAAACTTGGCTGTTTAGAGGCTCCCTCCACCATTAATTGGTCCAAACTGGGCTGGTTAGAGGCTCCCTCCACCATGAATTGGTCCAAACTTGGCTGTTTAGGACCCTCCACATGAATTGTCCAAACTTGGCTGTTAGAGGCTCCCTCCACCATGAATTTGTCCAAACTGGGCTGGTTAGAGGCTCCCTCCACATGAATTTGTCCAAACTGGGATGTTTAGAGGCTCCACATGATGGTTGGGGGGTTTTTTTGTGGGGTTTGTTGTTTATTTTTGGGTTTTACTGGGCTGGTTAGAGGCTCCCTCCACATGAATTGGTCCAAACTGGGCTGGTTAGAGGGCTCCCTCCACCATGAATTTGCCCAAACTGGGCTTGTTAGAGGCTCCCTCCACCATGAATTGGTCCAAACTGGGTTCTTAGAGGCTCCCTCCACCATGAATTGGTCCAAACTGGGCTGTTTAGAGGCTCCCTCCACCATTAATTGGTCCAAACTGGGCTGGTTAGAGGCTCATGAATTGGTCCAAACTGGGCTGTTAGAGGCTCCTCCACATTAATGGTCACGGGCTGTAAGGCTCCAACACTGTTGGGCTGGTTAGAGGCTCCCTTCACCATGAATTGCCCAAACTGGGCTGTTTAGAGGCTCCCTCCACCATGAAAGACCAAACTGGGCTGGTTAGAGGCTCCCTCCACCATGAAAATCCCAAAACTTGGCTGTTTAGAGGCTCCCTCCACCATTAATTGGTCCAAACTGGGCTGGTTAGAGGCTCCCTCCACCATGAATTGGTCCAAACTTGGCTGTTTAGAGGCTCCCTCCACCATTAATTGGTCCAAACTGGGCTGGTTAGAGGCTCCCTCCACCATGAATTTGCCCAAACTGGGCTGTTTAGAGGCTCCCTCCACCATGAATTGGTCCAAACTGGGGTTTTTAGAGGCTCCCTCCACCATGAATTGGTCCAAACTTGGCTGTTTAGAGGCTCCCTCCACCATTAATTGGTCCAAACTGGGCTGGTTAGAGGCTCCCTCCACCATGAATTTGCCCACACTGGGCTGGTTAGAGGCTCCCTCCACCATGAATTTGCCCACACTGGGCTGGTTAGAGGCTCCCTCCACCATGAATTTCCCAAAACTTGGCTGTTTAGAGGCTCCCTCCACCATTAATTGGTCCAAACTGGGCTGGTTAGAGGCTCCCTCCACCATGAATTGGTCCAAACTTGGCTGTTTAGAGGCTCCCTCCACCATTAATTGGTCCAAATTGGGCTGGTTAGAGGCTCCCTCCACCATGAATTTGCCCAAACTGGGCTGTTTAGAGGCTCCCTCCACCATGAATTGGTCCAAACTGGGTTTTTTAGAGGCTCCCTCCACCATGAATTTGCCCACACTGGGCTGGTTAGAGGCTCCCTCCACCATGAATTTCCCAAAACTTGGCTGTTTAGAGGCTCCCTCCACCATTAATTGGTCCAAACTGGGCTGGTTAGAGGCTCCCTCCACCATTAATTGGTCCAAACTGGGCTGGTTAGAGGCTCCCTCCACCATGAATTTGCCCAAACTGGGCTGTTTAGAGGCTCCCTCCACCATGAATTGGTCCAAACTGGGTTTTTTAGAGGCTCCGTCCACCATGAATTGGTCCAAACTGGGCTGTTTAGAGGCTCCCTCCACCATGAATTGGTCCAAACTGGGCTGGTTAGAGGCTCCCTCCACCATGAATTTGCCCAAACTGGGCTGTTTAGAGGCTCCCTCCACCATTAATTGGTCCAAACTGGGCTGGTTAGAGGCTCCCTCCACCATGAATTGGTCCAAACTTGGCTGTTTAGAGGCTCCCTCCACCATTAATTGGTCCAAACTGGGCTGGTTAGAGGCTCCCTCCACCATGAATTTGCCCACACTGGGCTGGTTGGAGGCTCCCTCCACCATGAATTTCCCAAAACTTGGCTGTTTAGAGGCTCCCTCCACCATTAATTGGTCCAAACTGGGCTGGTTAGAGGCTCCCTCCACCATGAATTGGTCCAAACTTGGCTGTTTAGAGGCTCCCTCCACCATTAATTGGTCCAAACTGGGCTGGTTAGAGGCTCCCTCCACCATGAATTTGCCCAAACTGGGCTGTTTAGAGGCTCCCTCCACCATGAATTGGTCCAAACTGGGGTTTTTAGAGGCTCCCTCCACCATGAATTGGTCCAAACTTGGCTGTTTAGAGGCTCCCTCCACCATTAATTGGTCCAAACTGGGCTGGTTAGAGGCTCCCTCCACCATGAATTTGCCCAAACTGGGCTGTTTAGAGGCTCCCTCCACCATGAATTGGTCCAAACTGGGGTTTTTAGAGGCTCCCTCCACCATGAATTGGTCCAAACTTGGCTGTTTAGAGGCTCCCTCCACCATTAATTGGTCCAAACTGGGCTGGTTAGAGGCTCCCTCCACCATGAATTGGTCCAAACTGGGTTTTTTAGAGGCTCCCTCCACCATGAATTGGTCCAAACTGGGGTTTTTAGAGGCTCCCTCCACCATGAATTGGTCCAAACTGGGCTGTTTAGCGGCTCCCTCCACCATTAATTGGTCCAAACTGGGCTGGTTAGAGGCTCCCTCCACCATGAATGTGCCCAAACTGGGCTGTTTAGAGGCTCCCTCCACCATGAATTTGCCCAAACTGGGCTGGTTAGAGGCTCCCTCCACCATGAATTGGTCCAAACTGGGGTTTTTAGAGGCTCCCTCCACCATGAATTGGTCCAAACTTGGCTGTTTAGAGGCTCCCTCCACCATCAATTGGTCCAAACTGGGCTGGTTAGAGGCTCCCTCCACCATGAATTGGTCCAAACTTGGCTGTTTAGAGGCTCCCTCCACCATTAATTGGTCCAAACTGGGCTGGTTAGAGGCTCCCTCCACCATGAATTTGCCCAAACTGGGCTGTTTAGAGGCTCCCTCCACCATGAATTGGTCCAAACTGGGTTTTTTAGAGGCTCCCTCCACCATGAATTTGCCCACACTGGGCTGGTTAGAGGCTCCCTCCACCATTAATTGGTCCAAACTGGGCTGGTTAGAGGCTCCCTCCACCATGAATTTGCCCAAACTGGGCTGTTTAGAGGCTCCCTCCACCATGAATTTGCCCAAACTGGGCTGTTTAGAGGCTCCCTCCACCATTAATTGGTCCAAACTGGGCTGGTTAGAGGCTCCCTCCACCATGAATTTGCCCAAACTGGGCTGTTTAGAGGCTCCCTCCACCATGAATTGGTCCAAACTGGGGTTTTTAGAGGCTCCCTCCAACATGAATTGGTCCAAACTTGGCTGTTTAGAGGCTCCCTCCACCATTAATTGGTCCAAACTGGGCTGGTTAGAGGCTCCCTCCACCATGAATTTGCCCACACTGGGCTGGTTAGAGGCTCCCTCCACCATGAATTTCCCAAAACTTGGCTGTTTAGAGGCTCCCTCCACCATTAATTGGTCCAAACTGGGCTGGTTAGAGGCTCCCTCCACCATGAATTGGTCCAAACTTGGCTGTTTAGAGGCTCCCTCCACCATTAATTGGTCCAAACTGGGCTGGTTAGAGGCTCCCTCCACCATGAATTTGCCCAAACTGGGCTGTTTAGAGGCTCCCTCCACCATGAATTGGTCCAAACTGGGTTTTTTAGAGGCTCCCTCCACCATGAATTTGCCCACACTGGGCTGGTTAGAGTCTCCCTCCACCATGAATTGGTCCAAACTGGGTTTTTTAAAGGCTCCCTCCACCATGAATTTGCCCACACTGGGCTGGTTAGAGGCTCCCTCCACCATGAATTTCCCAAAACTTGGCTGTTTAGAGGCTCCCTCCACCATTAATTGGTCCAAACTGGGCTGGTTAGAGGCTCCCTCCACCATTAATTGGTCCAAACTGGGCTGGTTAGAGGCTCCCTCCACCATGAATTTGCCCAAACTGGGCTGTTTAGAGGCTCCCTCCACCATGAATTGGTCCAAACTGGGTTTTTTAGAGGCTCCCTCCACCATGAATTGGTCCAAACTGGGCTGTTTAGAGGCTCCCTCCACCATGAATTTGCCCAAACTGGGCTGGTTAGAGGCTCCCTCCACCATGAATTGGTCCAAACTGGGCTGGTTAGAGGCTCCCTCCACCATGAATTTGCCCAAACTGGGCTGTTTAGAGGCTCCCTCCACCATTAATTGGTCCAAACTGGGCTGGTTAGAGGCTCCCTCCACCATGAATTGGTCCAAACTTGGCTGTTTAGAGGCTCCCTCCACCATTAATTGGTCCAAACTGGGCTGGTTAGAGGCTCCCTCCACCATGAATTTGCCCACACTGGGCTGGTTGGAGGCTCCCTCCACCATGAATTTCCCAAAACTTGGCTGTTTAGAGGCTCCCTCCACCATGAATTGGTCCAAACTGGGCTGGTTAGAGGCTCCCTCCACCATGAATTGGTCCAAACTTGGCTGTTTAGAGGCTCCCTCCACCATTAATTGGTCCAAACTGGGCTGGTTAGAGGCTCCCTCCACCATGAATTTGCCCAAACTGGGCTGTTTAGAGGCTCCCTCCACCATGAATTGGTCCAAACTGGGGTTTTTAGAGGCTCCCTCCACCATGAATTGGTCCAAACTTGGCTGTTTAGAGGCTCCCTCCACCATTAATTGGTCCAAACTGGGCTGGTTAGAGGCTCCCTCCACCATGAATTGGTCCAAACTGGGTTTTTTAGAGGCTCCCTCCACCATGAATTGGTCCAAACTGGGGTTTTTAGAGGCTCCCTCCACCATGAATTGGTCCAAACTGGGCTGTTTAGCGGCTCCCTCCACCATTAATTGGTCCAAACTGGGCTGGTTAGAGGCTCCCTCCACCATGAATGTGCCCAAACTGGGCTGTTTAGAGGCTCCCTCCACCATGAATTTGCCCAAACTGGGCTGGTTAGAGGCTCCCTCCACCATGAATTGGTCCAAACTGGGGTTTTTAGAGGCTCCCTCCACCATGAATTGGTCCAAACTTGGCTGTTTAGAGGCTCCCTCCACCATCAATTGGTCCAAACTGGGCTGGTTAGAGGCTCCCTCCACCATGAATTGGTCCAAACTGGGCTGGTTAGAGGCTCCCTCCACCATTAATTGGTCCAAACTGGGCTGGTTAGAGGCTCCCTCCACCATGAATTTGCCCAAACTGGGCTGTTTAGAGGCTCCCTCCACCATGAATTGGTCCAAACTGGGTTTTTTAGAGGCTCCCTCCACCATGAATTTGCCCACACTGGGCTGGTTAGAGGCTCCCTCCACCATGAATTGGTCCAAACTGGGGTTTTTAGAGGCTCCCTCCACCATAAATTTGCCCAAACTCTGCTGGTTAGAGGCTCAATCCACCCTGATTTTCAAAACAAATGTTGGTGCCAACCTCAACTTACTACAAGGGCCAAATTCACTGCTGGTGACAAGCTCTCCTCACTGCAAGTGCCAAATACACATGTTTCAAGGTGTTTTCCTACTGTCAGAGAGGTGGTATTGAGTGTGTAAAGTGTGTAGTTGTTAGGCTGTGATGTTGGGGTAGTAGAGGGTCTTTGGTGTGTTAGATGCCCCCAGACATGCTTCCCCTGCTGTCCCAGTGTCATTCCAGAGGTGTTGGCATCATTTCCTGGGGTGTCATAGTGGACTTGGTGACCCTCCAGACACGGATTTGGGTTTCCCCCTTAACGAGTATCTGTTCCCCATAGACTATAATGGGGTTCGAAACCCGTTCGAACACACGAACATTGAGCGGCTGTTCGAATCGAATTTCGAACCTCGAACATTTTAGTGTTCGCTCATCTCTAGAGGTCACATGTTTTCGGCAGCCAATGGGTTTTTTTCAATTTTTTTCACTGCCTCCGTTGTCGTAGTTCCAGTCCCACCTCCCCTGCACAATCATTGGTACAAAAAACGCGCCAGCGAAGGTGGGAGGGGATACGAATTTTTACTGCATATGTGGCCTTGTATTCAATTGTGAATGAATACATCAAACGCCCTGATATTCCATTGAATACCTAACAGCATTGGCTCATCTCTAATAATAATGTCATGTAATATAATGTCAGATAATGTGTAATAATAGAATAGAACACAATGTCATCTAATACAGTATAACGGATAATAATGTCATCTAAGCGTTTAGCGCTCCGATGTGCTTCGTGCTCCGATTGATGGAGCGCCCACCACCTCCCATGGCAGCCTATTCCACTCTCTCACTACTCTCACTGTCAGAGCACCAAACGCATCAGAGCATGTGAGATGTGAGATGTGTTTGGTGCTCTGATGTGTTTCATGCTCTGATGTGTTTGGTGCTCTGATGTGTTTGGTGCTCTGATGTGTTTGGTGCTCTGATGTGTTTCATGCTCTGATGTGTTTGGTGCTCTGATGTGTTTGGTGCTCTGATGTGTTTGGTTCTCAGATGCGTTTGGTGCTCTGATGCGTTTGGTGCTCTGATGCGTTTCGTGCTCTGATGCGTTTGGTTCTCAGATGCGTTTGGTGCTCTGATGCGTTTGGTGCTCTGATGTGTTTGGTGCTCTGATGCGTTTGGTGCTCTGATGTGTTTGGTGCTCTGATGTGTTTCATGCTCTGATGTGTTTGGTGCTCTGATGTGTTTGGTGCTCTGATGTGTTTGGTGCTCTGATGTGTTTGGTGCTCTGATGTGTTTGGTGCTCTGATGTGTTTCATGCTCTGATGTGTTTGGTGCTCTGATGTGTTTGGTGCTCTGATGTGTTTGGTTCTCAGATGCGTTTGGTGCTCTGATGCGTTTGGTGCTCTGATGCGTTTCGTGCTCTGATGCGTTTGGTTCTCAGATGCGTTTGGTGCTCTGATGTGTTTGGTGCTCTGATGTGTTTGGTGCTCTGATGCGTTTGGTGCTCTGATGTGTTTGGTGCTCTGATGTGTTTCATGCTCTGATGTGTTTGGTGCTCTGATGTGTTTGGTGCTCTGATGTGTTTGGTGCTCTGATGTGTTTGGTGCTCTGATGTGTTTGGTGCTCTGATGTGTTTCATGCTCTGATGTGTTTGGTGCTCTGATGTGTTTGGTGCTCTGATGTGTTTGGTTCTCAGATGCGTTTGGTGCTCTGATGCGTTTGGTGCTCTGATGCGTTTGGTGCTCTGATGCGTTTGGTTCTCAGATGCGTTTGGTGCTCTGATGTGTTTGGTGCTCTGATGTGTTTGGTGCTCTGATGCGTTTGGTGCTCTGATGTGTTTGGTGCTCTGATGTGTTTCATGCTCTGATGTGTTTGGTGCTCTGATGTGTTTGGTGCTCTGATGCGTTTGGCACTCCGATGTGTTTGGTGCTCTGATGCGTTTGGTTCTCAGATGCGTTTGGTGCTCTGATGCGTTTGGTGCTCTGATGCGTTTGGTGCTCTGATGCGTTTGGTGCTCTGATGCGTTTGGTGCTCTGATGCGTTTGGTGCTCTGATGCGTTTGGCACTCCGATATGTTTCGCGCTCTGATGTGATTCGCACTCTGATGCGTTTGGTGCTCTGATGCGTTTGGTGCTCTGATGCGTTTCGCACTCTGATGCGTTTCGTGCGGCCCTGTTACACAAGCTCATGCACTGACCTGGCTATAAGGCGCCCCCTGAATAATGTGACTGTAATATACTATAATAGTGCTGGCGCCAATTACAGTTATAGTAAGGATGGAGATATAGAAGGTAGCGTCATGGCGTCCTGGGCGCGGCGGGCGCGGCGCATGGACTGGGTTACCCATCTTAGACTCTATAGTTCCAGTTTTTATCTTGGTATTACATTTCTGCCCCTTCTTCTTCTCGCAGGTTCTGCATCTTCTCAGACCCCGGTGCTAGTGAATGGGACCCTCGGGGGATCGGTACATTTCATTCTGGGGTTTAGGTTTGGTGAAGATACTGAGGTGACCTGGAGGAGGGGAACCTCAGGCGAAATCGTCATCGCCAAACTCAATACGTTAAATGAAACCGAATACAATCCTGTATACAAGGACAGGTGTGAACTGCAGCAGAACGGCGATCTGAGACTGGATCAGGTCACGTATATGGACGAGGGAGAGTATGTGGTAGGTGCACTATACCTGCCCGGACTCTCAGGTCGGAGTGTGCTCTACCATCTTCAAGTATACAGTAAGTACAAGCAGTATACTATATGGTATGTACACAAAGTTATACATGAGCTTGCCCCGATGCCATGAGATACAACACTAGTGGGCATCATTTATATACAAAACCGCTGGACATCATGTAGATACAACACTGGTGGACGTCCTGTAGATACAACACTGGTGGACGTCCCGTAGATACAACACTGGTGGACATCCTGTAGATACAACACTGGTGGACATCCTGTAGATATAACACTGGTGACCATAATGCAGATACAACACTGGTGGACATTATGTAGATACAACACCGGTGGACATCCTGTAGATATAACACTGGTGGACGTCCCGTAGATACAACACCGGTGGACATCCTGTAGATACAACACCGGTGGACATCCTGTAGATACAACACCGGTGGACATCCTGTAGATACAACACCGCTGGACATCCTGTAGATACAACACCGGTGGACATCCTGTAGATACAACACCGGTGGACATCCTGTAGATACAACACCGGTGGACATCCTGTAGATACAACACCGGTGGACATCCTCTAGATACAACGATGGTGAACATAATTAGAGATAACACTGGTGGACGTCCTGTAGATACAACACTGGTGGACATCCTGTAAATATAACACTGGTGGACATCCTGTAGATACAACACTAGTGGACATCCTGTAGATACAACACTGGGGGACATCCTGTAGATACAACACCGGTGGACATCCTGTAGATACAACACTGGTGGACATCCTGTAGATACAACACTGGTGGACATCCTGTAGATATAACACTGGTGGACATCCTGTAGATACAACACTGGTGGACATCCTGTAGATACAACACTGGTGGACATCCTGTAGATATAACACTGGTGGTTGTCCTGTAGATATAACACTGGTGGACATCCTGTAGATACAACACTGGTGGACATCCTGTAGATACAACACTGGTGGACATCCTGTAGATACAACACTGGTGGACATCCTGTAGATATAACACTGGTGACCATAATGCAGATACAACACTGGTGGACATCCTGTAGATACAACACTGGTGGACATCCTGTAGATACAACACTGGTGGACGTCCTGTAGATACAACACTGTTGGACGTCCTGTAGATACAACACTGGTGGACGTCCTGTAGATACAACACTGGTGGACATCCTGTAGATACAACACTGGTGGACATCCTGTAGATACAACACTGGTGGACATCCTGTAGATACAACACTGGTGGACATCCTGTAGATACAACACTGGTGGACATCCTGTAGATATAACACTGGTGGACATCCTGTAGATATAACACTGGTGACCATAATGCAGATACAACACTGGTGGACATTATGTAGATACAACACTGGTGGACATCCTGTAGATACAACACTGGTGAACATCCTGTAGATACAACACTGGTGGACATCCTGTAGATAAAACACTGCTGGACATCCTGTAGATATAACACTGGTGGACATCCTGTAGATATAACACTGGTGACCATAATGCAGATACAACACTGGTGGACATTATGTAGATACAACACTGGTGGACATCCTGTAGATACAACACTTGTGGACATCCTGTAGATACAACACTGGTGGACATCCTGTAGATATAACACTGGTGACCATAATGCAGATACAACACTGGTGGACATTATGTAGATACAACACTGGTGGACATCCTGTAGATACAACACTGGTGGACATCCTGTAGATACAACACTGGTGGACATCCTGTAGATATAACACTGGTGACCATAATGCAGATACAACACTGGTGGACATCATGTAGATACAACACTGGTGGACATCCTGTAGATACAACACCGGTGGACGTCCTGTAGATACAACACCGGTGGACATCCTGTAGATACAACACCGGTGGACATCCTGTAGATACAACACCGGTGGACATCCTGTAGATACAACACCGGTGGACATCCTGTAGATACAACACCGGTGGACATCCTGTAGATACAACACTGGTGGACATCCTGTAGATACAACACTGGTGGACATCCTGTAGATACAAAACTGGTGGACATCCTGTAGATACAACACTGGTGGACATCCTGTAGATACAACACTGGTGGACATCCTGTAGATATAACACTGGTGGACATCCTGTAGATACAACACTGGTGGACATCCTGTAGATACAACACTGGTGGACATCCTGTAGATATAACACTGGTGGACATCCTGTAGATATAACACTGGTGACCATAATGCAGATACAACACTGGTGGACATTATGTAGATACAACACTGGTGGACATCCTGTAGATACAACATTGGTGAACATCCTGTAGATACAACACTGGTGGACATCCTGTAGATACAACACTTGTGGACATCCTGTAGATATAACACTGGTGGACATCCTGTAGATATAACACTGGTGACCATAATGCAGATACAACACTGGTGGACATTATGTAGATACAACACTGGTGGACATCCTGTAGATACAACACTGGTGGACATCCTGTAGATACAACACTGGTGGACATCCTGTAGATATAACACTGGTGACCATAATGCAGATACAACACTGGTGGACATTATGTAGATACAACACTGGTGGACATCCTGTAGATACAACACTGGTGGACATCCTGTAGATACAACACTGGTGGACATCCTGTAGATACAACACTGGTGGACATCCTGTAGATACAACACTGGTGGACATCCTGTAGATATAACACTGGTGGACATCCTGTAGATACAACACTGGTGGACATCCTGTAGATACAACACTGGTGGACATCCTGTAGATATAACACTGGTGGACATCCTGTAGATATAACACTGGTGACCATAATGCAGATACAACACTGGTGGACATTATGTAGATACAACACTGGTGGACATCCTGTAGATACAACACTGGTGAACATCCTGTAGATACAACACTGGTGGACATCCTGTAGATACAACACTTGTGGACATCCTGTAGATATAACACTGGTGGACATCCTGTAGATATAACACTGGTGACCATAATGCAGATACAACACTGGTGGACATCATGTAGATACAACACTGGTGGACATCCTGTAGATACAACACCGGTGGACATCCTGTAGATACAACACCGGTGGACATCCTGTAGATACAACACCGGTGGACATCCTGTAGATACAACACCGGTGGACATCCTGTAGATATAACACTGGTGACCATAATGCAGATACAACACTGGTGACCATAATGCAGATACAACACTGGTGGACATCCTGTAAATACAACACTGGTGGACGTCCTGTAGATACAACACTGTTGGACGTCCTGTAGATACAACACTGGTGGACATCCTGTAGATACAACACTGGTGGACATCCTGTAGATACAACACTGGTGGACATCCTGTAGATACAACACTGGTGGACATCCTGTAGATACAACACTGGTGGACATCCTGTAGATATAACACTGGTGGACATCCTGTAGATATAACACTGGTGACCATAATGCAGATACAACACTGGTGGACATTATGTAGATACAACACTGGTGGACATCCTGTAGATACAACACTGGTGAACATCCTGTAGATACAACACTGGTGGACATCCTGTAGATAAAACACTGCTGGACATCCTGTAGATATAACACTGGTGAACATCCTGTAGATACAACACTGGTGACCATAATGCAGATACAACACTGGTGGACATTATGTAGATACAACACTGGTGGACATCCTGTAGATACAACACTGGTGGACATCCTGTAGATACAACACTGGTGGACATCCTGTAGATATAACACTGGTGACCATAATGCAGATACAACACCGGTGGACATTATGTAGATACAACACTGGTGGACATCCTGTAGATACAACACTGGTGGACGTCCTGTAGATACAACACTGGTGGACATCCTGTAGATACAACACCGGTGGACATCCTGTAGATACAACACCGGTGGACATCCTGTAGATACAACAACGGTGGACATCCTGTAGATACAACACTGGTGGACATCCTGTAGATACAACACTGGTTGACATCCTGTAGATATAACACTGGTGGACATCCTGTAGATACAACACTGGTGACCATAATGCAGATACAACACTGGTGGACATTATGTAGATACAACACTGGTGGACATCCTGTAGATACAACACTGGTGGACATCCTGTAGATACAACACTGGTGGACATCCTGTAGATATAACACTGGTGACCATAATGCAGATACAACACCGGTGGACATTATGTAGATACAACACTGGTGGACATCCTGTAGATACAACACTGGTGGACGTCCTGTAGATACAACACTGGTGGACATCCTGTAGATACAACACCGGTGGACATCCTGTAGATACAACACCGGTGGACATCCTGTAGATACAACACCGGTGGACATCCTGTAGATACAACACTGGTGGACATCCTGTAGATATAACACTGGTGGACATCCTGTAGATACAAAACTGGTGGACATCCTGTAGATACAACACTGGTGGACATCCTGTAGATACAACACTGGTGGACGTCCTGTAGATACAACACTGGTGGACGTCCTGTAGATACAACACTGGTGGACATCCTGTAGATATAACACTGGTGACCATAATGCAGATACAACACTGGTGGACATTATGTAGATACAACACTGGTGGACATCCTATAGATACAACACTGGTGAACATCCTGTAGATACAACACTGGTGGACATCCTGTAGATACAACACTGGTGGACATCCTGTAGATATAACACTGGTGGACATCCTGTAGATATAACACTGGTGACCATAATGCAGATACAACACTGGTGGACATCATGTAAATACAACACTGGTGGACATCCTGTAGATACAACACTGGTGGACATCCTGTAGATACAACACTGGTGGACATCCTGTAGATATAACACTGGTGGACATCCTGTAGATATAACACTGGTGACCATAATGCAGATACAACACTGGTGGACATTATGTAGATACAACACTGGTGGACATCCTATAGATACAACACTGGTGAACATCCTGTAGATACAACACTGGTGGACATCCTGTAGATACAACACTGGTGGACATCCTGTAGATATAACACTGGTGGACATCCTGTAGATATAACACTGGTGACCATAATGCAGATACAACACTGGTGGACATTATGTAGATACAACACTGGTGGACATCCTGTAGATACAACACTGGTGGACGTCCTGTAGATACAACACTGTTGGACGTCCTGTAGATACAACACTGGTGGACATCCTGTAGATACAACACTGGTGGACATCCTGTAGATACAACACTGGTGGACATCCTGTAGATACAACACTGGTGGACATCCTGTAGATACAACACTGGTGGACATCCTGTAGATACAACACTGGTGGACATCCTGTAGATATAACACTGGTGGACATCCTGTAGATATAACACTGGTGACCATAATGCAGATACAACACTGGTGGACATTATGTAGATACAACACTGGTGGACATCCTGTAGATACAACACTGGTGGACATCCTGTAGATATAATACTGGTGACCATAGTGCAGATACAACACTGGTGGACATTATGTAGATACAACACTGGTGGACATCCTGTAGATACAACACTGGTGGACGTCCTGTAGATACAACACTGGTGGACGTCCTGTAGATACAACACCGGTGGACATCCTGTAGATACAACACCGGTGGACATCCTGTAGATACAACACTGGTGGACATCCTGTAGATACAACACTGGTGGACATCCTGTAGATATAACACTGGTGGACATCCTGTAGATACAACACTGGTGGACATCCTGTAGATACAACACTGGTGGACATCCTGTAGATATAACACTGGTGGACATCCTGTAGATATAACACTGGTGACCATAATGCAGATACAACACTGGTGGACATTATGTAGATACAACACTGGTGGACATCATGTAGATACAACACTGGTGGACGTCCTGTAGATACAACACTGGTGGACGTCCTGTAGATACAACACTGGTGGACGTCCTGTAGATACAACACTGGTGGACGTCCTGTAGATACAACACTGGTGGACGTCCTGTAGATACAACACTGGTGGACATCCTATAGATACAAAACTGGTGAACATCCTGTAGATACAACACTGGTGGACATCCTGTAGATACAACACTGGTGGACATCCTGTAGATACAACACTGGTGGACATCCTGTAGATATAACACTGGTGGACATCCTATAGATACAACACTGGTGGACATCATGTAGATACAACACTGGTGGACGTCCTGTAGATACAACACTGGTGGACGTCCTGTAGATACAACACTGGTGGACGTCCTGTAGATACAACACTGGTGGACGTCCTGTAGATACAACACTGGTGGACGTCCTGTAGATACAACACTGGTGGACATCCTGTAGATACAAAACTGGTGAACATCCTGTAGATACAACACTGGTGGACATCCTGTAGATACAACACTGGTGGACATCCTGTAGATACAACACTGGTGGACATCCTGTAGATATAACACTGGTGGACATCCTATAGATACAACACTGGTGAACATCCTGTAGATACAACACTGGTGGACATCCTGTAGATACAACACTGGTGGACATCCTGTAGATATAACACTGGTGACCATAATGCAGATACAACACTGGTGGACATTATGTAGATACAACACTGGTGGACATGCTGTAGATATAACACTGGTGGACGTCCTGTAGATACAACACTGGTGGACGTCCTGTAGATCCAACACCGGTGGACATCCTGTAGATACAACACCGGTGGACATCCTGTAGATACAACACCGGTGGACATCCTGTAGATACAACACCGGTGGACATCCTGTAGATACAACACTGGTGGACATCCTGTAGATACAACACTGGTGGACATCCTGTAGATACAACACTGGTGGACATCCTGTAGATATAACACTGGTGGACATCTAGTAGATATAACACTGGTGACCATAATGCAGATATAACACTGGTGGACATTATGTAGATACAACACTGGTGGACATCCTATAGATACAACACTGGTGAACATCCTGTAGATACAACACTGGTGGACATCCTGTAGATACAACACTGGTGAACATCCTGTAGATACAACACTGGTGGACATCCTGTAGATACAACACTGGTGGACATCCTGTAGATGTAACACTGGTGACCATAATGCAGATACAACACTGGTGGACATTATGTAGATACAACACTGGTGGACATCCTGTAGATACAACACTGGTGGACATCCTGTAGATTTAACACTGGTGACCATAATGCAGATACAACACTGGTGGACATTATGTAGATACAACACTGGTGGACATCCTGTAGATACAACACTGGTGGACGTCCTGTAGATACAACACTGTTGGACGTCCTGTAGATACAACACTGGTGGACATCCTGTAGATACAACACTGGTGGACATCCTGTAGATACAACACTGGTGGACATCCTGTAGATACAACACTGGTGGACATCCTGTAGATACAACACTGGTGGACATACCTGTAGATACAACACTGGTGGACATCCTGTAGATATAACACTGGTGGACATCCTGTAGATATAACACTGGTGACCATAATGCAGATACAACACTGGTGGACATTATGTAGATACAACACTGGTGGACATCCTGTAGATACAACACTGGTGGACGTCCTGTAGATACAACACTGGTGGACGTCCTGTAGATACAACATCGGTGGACATCCTGTAGATACAACACCGGTGGACATCCTGTAGATACAACACTGGTGGACATCCTGTAGATACAACACTGGTGGACATCCTGTAGATATAACACTGGTGGACATCCTGTAGATACAACACTGGTGGACATCCTGTAGATACAACACTGGTGGACATCCTGTAGATACAACACTGGTGGACATCCTGTAGATAAAACACTGGTGGACATCCTGTAGATATAACACTGGTGGACATCCTGTAGATATAACACTGGTGACCATAATGCAGATACAACACTGGTGGACATTATGTAGATACAACACTGGTGGACATCCTGTAGATACAACACTGGTGGAAGTCCTGTAGATACAACACCGGTGGACATCCTGTAGATACAACACCGGTGGACATCCTGTAGATACAACACCGGTGGACATCCTGTAGATACAACACCGGTGGACATCCTGTAGATACAACACCGGTGGACATCCTGTAGATACAACACCGGTGGACATCCTGTAGATATAACACTGGTGGACATCCTGTAGATACAACACTGGTTAACATCCTGTAGATACAACACTGGTGGACATCCTGTAGATATAACACTGGTGGACATCCTGTAGATACAACACTGGTGACCATAATGCAGATACAACACTGGTGGACATTATGTAGATACAACACTGGTGGACATCCTATAGATACAACACTGGTGAACATCCTGTAGATACAACACTGGTGGACATCCTGTAGATACAACACTGGTGGACATCCTGTAGATATAACACTGGTGGACATCCTGTAGATATAACACTGGTGACCATAATGCAGATACAACACTGGTGGACATTCTGTAGATACAACACTGGTGGACATCCTGTAGATACAACACTGGTGGACATCCTGTAGATACAACACTGGTGGAAATCCTGTAGATATAACACTGGTGACCATAATGCAGATACAACACTGGTGGACATTATGTAGATACAACACTGGTGGACATCCTGTAGATACAACACTGGTGGACGTCCTGTAGATACAACACTGTTGGACGTCCTGTAGATACAACACTGGTGGACATCCTGTAGATACAACACTGGAGGACATCCTGTAGATACAACACTGGTGGACATCCTGTAGATACAACACTGGTGGACATCCTGTAGATACAACACTGGTGGACATCCTGTAGACACAACACTGGTGGACATCCTGTAGATATAACACTGGTGGACATCCTGTAAATATAACACTGGTGACCATAATGCAGATACAACACTGGTGGCCATTATGTAGATACAACACTGGTGGACATCCTGTAGATACAACACTGGTGGACATCCTGTAGATATAATACTGGTGACCATAGTGCAGATACAACACTGGTGGACATTATGTAGATACAACACTGGTGGACATTATGTAGATACAACACTGGTGGACATCCTGTAGATACAACACTGGTGAACATCCTGTAGATACAACACTGGTGGACATCCTGTAGATACAACACTTGTGGACATCCTGTAGATATAACACTGGTGGACATCCTGTAGATATAACACTGGTGACCATAATGCAGATACAACACTGGTGGACATCATGTAGATACAACACTGGTGGACATCCTGTAGATACAACACTGGTGGACGTCCTGTAGATACAACACTGGTGGACGTCCTGTAGATACAACACTGGTGGACGTCCTGTAGATACAACACTGGTGGACGTCCTGTAGATACAACACTGGTGGACGTCCTGTAGATACAACACTGGTGGACGTCCTGTAGATACAACACTGGTGGACGTCCTGTAGATATAACACTGGTGGACATCCTGTAGATATAACACTGGTGACCATAATGCAGATACAACACTGGTAGACATTATGTAGATACAACACTGGTGGACATCCTGTAGATACAACACTGGTGGACATCCTGTAGATACAACACTGGTGGACATCCTGTAGATATAACACTGGTGACCATAATGCAGACACAACACTGGTGGACATTATGTAGATACAACACTGGTGGACATCGTGTAGATACAACACTGGTGGACGTCCTGTAGATACAACACTGGTGGACATCCTGTAGATACAACACCGGTGGACATCCTGTAGATACAACACCGGTGGACATCCTGTAGATACAACACTGGTGGACATCCTGTAGATACAACACTGGTGGACATCCTGTAGATATAACACTGGTGGACATCCTGTAGATACAACACCGGTGGACATCCTGTAGATACAACACTGGTGGACATCCTGTAGATATAACACTGGTGGACATCCTGTAGATATAACACTGGTGACCATAATGCAGATACAACACTGGTGGACATCCTGTAGATACAACACTGGAGGACATCCTGTAGATACAACACTGGTGGACATCCTGTAGATACAACACTGGTGGACATCCTGTAGATACAACACTGGTGGACATCCTGTAGACACAACACTGGTGGACATCCTGTAGATATAACACTGGTGACCATAATGCAGATACAACACTGGTGGCCATTATGTAGATACAACACTGGTGGACATCCTGTAGATACAACACTGGTGGACATCCTGTAGATATAATACTGGTGACCATAGTGCAGATACAACACTGGTGGACATTATGTAGATACAACACTGGTGGACATTATGTAGATACAACACTGGTGGACATCCTGTAGATACAACACTGGTGAACATCCTGTAGATACAACACTGGTGGACATCCTGTAGATACAACACTTGTGGACATCCTGTAGATATAACACTGGTGGACATCCTGTAGATATAACACTGGTGACCATAATGCAGATACAACACTGGTGGACATCATGTAGATACAACACTGGTGGACATCCTGTAGATACAACACTGGTGGACGTCCTGTAGATACAACACTGGTGGACGTCCTGTAGATACAACACTGGTGGACGTCCTGTAGATACAACACTGGTGGACGTCCTGTAGATACAACACTGGTGGACGTCCTGTAGATACAACACTGGTGGACGTCCTGTAGATACAACACTGGTGGACGTCCTGTAGATATAACACTGGTGGACATCCTGTAGATATAACACTGGTGACCATAATTCAGATACAACACTGGTAGACATTATGTAGATACAACACTGGTGGACATCCTGTAGATACAACACTGGTGGACATCCTGTAGATACAACACTGGTGGACATCCTGTAGATATAACACTGGTGACCATAATGCAGATACAACACTGGTGGACATTATGTAGATACAACACTGGTGGACATCGTGTAGATACAACACTGGTGGACGTCCTGTAGATACAACACTGGTGGACATCCTGTAGATACAACACCGGTGGACATCCTGTAGATACAACACGGGTGGACATCCTGTAGATACAACACTGGTGGACATCCTGTAGATACAACACTGGTGGACATCCTGTAGATATAACACTGGTGGACATCCTGTAGATACAACACCGGTGGACATCCTGTAGATACAACACTGGTGGACATCCTGTAGATATAACACTGGTGGACATCCTGTAGATATAACACTGGTGACCATAATGCAGATACAACACTGGTGGACATTATGTAGATACAACACTGGTGGACATCCTGTAGATACAACACTGGTGGACGTCCTGTAGATACAACACTGGTGGACGTCCTGTAGATACAACACTGGTGGACGTCCTGTAGATACAACACTGGTGGACGTCCTGTAGATACAACACTGGTGGACGTCCTGTAGATACAACACTGGTGGACGTCCTATAGATACAATACTGGTGAACATCCTGTAGATACAACACTGGTGGACATCCTGTAGATACAACACTGGTGGACATCCTGTAGATACAACACTGGTGGACATCCTGTAGATACAACACTGGTGGACATCCTATAGATACAAAACTGGTGAACATCCTGTAGATACAACACTGGTGGACATCCTGTAGATACAACACTGGTGGACGTCCTGTAGATACAACACTGGTGGACGTCCTGTAGATACAACACTGGTGGACGTCCTGTAGATACAACACTGGTGGACGTCCTGTAGATACAACACTGGTGGACGTCCTGTAGATACAACACTGGTGGACGTCCTGTAGATACAACACTGGTGGACATCCTATAGATACAACACTGGTGGACATCCTGTAGATACAACACTGGTGGACATCCTGTAGATACAACACTGGTGGACATCCTGTAGATACAACACTGGTGGACATCCTGTAGATACAACACTGGTGGACATCCTATAGATACAACACTGGTGAACATCCTGTAGATACAACACTGGTGGACATCCTGTAGATACAACACTGGTGGACATCCTGTAGATATAACACTGGTGGACATCCTGTAGATACAACACTGGTGGACATCCTGTAGATACAACACTGGTGGACATCCTGTAGATATAACACTGGTAAACATCTAGTAGATATAACACTAGTGACCATAATGCAGATACAACACTGGTGGACATTATGTAGATACAACACTGGTGGACATCCTATAGATACAACACTGGTGAACATCCTGTAGATACAACACTGGTGGACATCCTGTAGATACAACACTGGTGGACATCCTGTAGATATAACACTGGTGGACATCCTGTAGATATAACACTGGTGACCATAATGCAGATACAACATTGGTGGACATTATGTAGATACAACACTGGTGAACATCCTGTAGATACAACACTGGTGGACATCCAGTAGATACAACACTGGTGGATATCCTGTAGATTTAACACTGGTGACTATAATGCAGATACAACACTGGTGGACATTATGTAGATACAACACTGGTGGACATCCTGTAGATACAACACTGGTGGACATCCTGTAGATACAACACTGTTGGACGTCCTGTAGGTACAACACTGGTGGACATCCTGTAGATACAACACTGGTGGACATCCTGTAGATACAACACTGGTGGACATCCTGTAGATACCACACTGGTGGACATCCTGTAGATACAACACTGGTGGACATACCTGTAGATACAACACTGGTGGACATCCTGTAGATATAACACTGGTGACCATAATGCAGATACAACACTGGTGGACATTATGTAGATACAACACTGGTGGACATCCTGTAGATACAACACTGGTGGACATCCTGTAGATATAACACTGGTGACCATACTGCAGATACAACACTGGTGGACATTATGTAGATACAACACTGGTGGACATCCTGTAGATACAACACTGGTGGACGTCCTGTAGATACAACACTGGTGGACATCCTGTAGATACAACACCGGTGGACATCCTGTAGATACAACACCGGTGGACATCCTGTAGATACAACACTGGTGGACATCCTGTAGATACAACACTGGTGGACATCCTGTAGATATAACACTGGTGGACATCCTGTAGATACAACACTGGTGGACATCCTGTAGATACAACACTGGTGGACATCCTGTAGATATAACACTGGTGGACATCCTGTAGATATAACACTGGTGACCATAATGCAGATACAACACTGGTGGACATTATGTAGATACAACACTGGTGGACATCCTGTAGATACAACACTGGTGGACATCCTGTAGATACAACACTGGTGGACGTCCTGTAGATACAACACTGGTGGACGTTCTGTAGATACAACACTGGTGGACGTCCTGTAGATACAACACTGGTGGACGTCCTGTAGATACAACACTGGTGGACGTCCTGTAGATACAACACTGGTGGACATCCTATAGATACAACACTGGTGAACATCCTGTAGATACAACACTGGTGGACATCCTGTAGATACAACACTGGTGGACATCCTGTAGATACAACACTGGTGGACATCCTGTAGATACAACACTGGTGGACATCCTATAGATACAACACTGGTGAACATCCTGTAGATACAACACTGGTGGACATCCTGTAGATACAACACTGGTGGACATCCTATAGATACAACACTGGTGAACATCCTGTAGATACAACACTGGTGGACATCCTGTAGATACAACACTGGTGGACATCCTGTAGATATAACACTGGTGACCATAATGCAGATACAACACTGGTGGACATTATGTAGATACAACACTGGTGGACATCCTGTAGATACAACACTGGTGGACATCCTGTAGATACAACACTGGTGGACATCCTGTAGATATAACACTGGTGACCATAATGCAGATACAACACTGGTGGACATTATGTAGATACAACACTGGTGGACATCCTGTAGATACAACACTGGTGGACGTCCTGTAGATACAACACTGGTGGACGTCCTGTAGATACAACACTGGTGGACGTCCTGTAGATACAACACTGGTGGACGTCCTGTAGATACAACACTGGTGGACATCCTGTAGATACAACAATGGTGGACATCCTATAGATACAACACTGGTGAACATCCTGCAGATACAACACTGGTGGACATCCTGTAGATACAACACTGGTGGACATCCTGTAGATACAACACTGGTGGACATCCTGTAGATATAACACTGGTGACCATAATGCAGATACAACACTGGTGGACATTATGTAGATACAACACTGGTGGACATCCTGTAGATACAACACTGGTGGACATCCTGTAGATACAACACTGGTGGACATCCTGTAGATACAACACTGGTGGACATTATGTAGATACAACACTGGTGGACATCCTGTAGATACAACACTGGTGGAAGTCCTGTAGATACAACACTGGTGGACATCATGTAATACAACACTGGTGGACATCCTGTAGATACAACACTGGTGGATGTCCTGTAGATACAACACTGGTGGACATCCTGTAGATACAACACTGGTGGAAGTCCTGTAGATACAACACCGCTGGACATCCTGTAGATACAACACCGCTGGACATCCTGTAGCTACAACACCGGTGGACATCCGGTAGATACAACACTGGTGGACATCCTGTAGATACAACACTGGTGGACATCATGTAGATACAACACTGGTGGACATCCTGTAGATATAACACTGGTGGACATCATGTAGATACAACACTGGTGGACATCTTTTAGATACAACACCGGTGGACATCCTGTAGATACAACACTGGTGGACATCCTGTAGATACAACACTGGTGGACATCCTGTAGATACAACACTGGTGGACATCATGTAGATACAACACTGGTGGACATTATGTAGATACAACACTGGTGGACATCGTGTAGATACAACACTGGTGGACGTCCTGTAGATACAACACTGGTGGACATCCTGTAGATACAACACCGGTGGACATCCTGTAGATACAACACCGGTGGACATCCTGTAGATACAACACTGGTGGACATCCTGTAGATACAACACTGGTGGACATCCTGTAGATATAACACTGGTGGACATCCTGTAGATACAACACCGGTGGACATCCTGTAGATACAACACTGGTGGACATCCTGTAGATATAACACTGGTGGACATCCTGTAGATATAACACTGGTGACCATAATGCAGATACAACACTGGTGGACATTATGTAGATACAACACTGGTGGACATCCTGTAGATACAACACTGGTGGACGTCCTGTAGATACAACACTGGTGGACGTCCTGTAGATACAACACTGGTGGACGTCCTGTAGATACAACACTGGTGGACGTCCTGTAGATACAACACTGGTGGACGTACTGTAGATACAACACTGGTGGACGTCCTATAGATACAACACTGGTGAACATCCTGTAGATACAACACTGGTGGACATCCTGTAGATACAACACTGGTGGACATCCTGTAGATACAACACTGGTGGACATCCTGTAGATACAACACTGGTGGACATCCTATAGATACAAAACTGGTGAACATCCTGTAGATACAACACTGGTGGACATCCTGTAGATACAACACTGGTGGACATCCTGTAGATACAACACTGGTGGACGTCCTGTAGATACAACACTGGTGGACGTCCTGTAGATACAACACTGGTGGACGTCCTGTAGATACAACACTGGTGGACGTCCTGTAGATACAACACTGGTGGACGTCCTGTAGATACAACACTGGTGGACATCCTGTAGATACAACACTGGTGAACATCCTGTAGATACAACACTGGTGGACATCCTGTAGATACAACACTGGTGGACATCCTGTAGATACAACACTGGTGGACATCCTGTAGATACAACACTGGTGGACATCCTATAGATACAACACTGGTGAACATCCTGTAGATACAACACTGGTGGACATCCTGTAGATACAACACTGGTGGACATCCTGTAGATATAACACTGGTGGACATCCTGTAGATATAACACTGGTGACCATAATGCAGATACAACATTGGTGGACATTATGTAGATACAACACTGGTGAACATCCTGTAGATACAACACTGGTGGACATCCAGTAGATACAACACTGGTGGATATCCTGTAGATTTAACACTGGTGACCATAATGCAGATACAACACTGGTGGACATTATGTAGATACAACACTGGTGGACATCCTATAGATACAACACTGGTGAACATCCTGTAGATACAACACTGGTGGACATCCTGTAGATACAACACTGGTGGACATCCTGTAGATATAACACTGGTGGACATCCTGTAGATATAACACTGGTGACCATAATGCAGATACAACATTGGTGGACATTATGTAGATACAACACTGGTGAACATCCTGTAGATACAACACTGGTGGACATCCAGTAGATACAACACTGGTGGATATCCTGTAGATTTAACACTGGTGACCATAATGCAGATACAACACTGGTGGACATTATGTAGATACAACACTGGTGGACATCCTGTAGATACAACACTGGTGGACATCCTGTAGATACAACACTGTTGGACGTCCTGTAGGTACAACACTGGTGGACATCCTGTAGATACAACACTGGTGGACATCCTGTAGATACAACACTGGTGGACATCCTGTAGATACAACACTGGTGGACATCCTGTAGATACAACACTGGTGGACATACCTGTAGATACAACACTGGTGGACATCCTGTAGATATAACACTGGTGGACATCCTGTAGATATAACACTGGTGACCATAATGCAGATACAACACTGGTGGACATTATGTAGATACAACACTGGTGGACATCCTGTAGATACAACACTGGTGGACATCCTGTAGATATAACACTGGTGACCATACTGCAGATACAACACTGGTGGACATTATGTAGATACAACACTGGTGGACATCCTGTAGATACAACACTGGTGGACGTCCTGTAGATACAACACTGGTGGACATCCTGTAGATACAACACTGGTGGACATCCTGTAGATACAACACCGGTGGACATCCTGTAGATACAACACTGGTGGACATCCTGTAGATACAACACTGGTGGACATCCTGTAGATACAACACTGGTGGACATCCTGTAGATACAACACTGGTGGACATCCTGTAGATACAACACTGGTGGACATCCTGTAGCTACAACACTGGTGGACATCCTGTAGATATAACACTGGTGACCATAATGCAGATACAACACTGGTGGACATCATGTAGATACAACACTGGTGGACATCCTGTAGATACAACACTGGTGGACATCCTGTAGATACAACACTGGTGGACGTCCTGTAGATACAACACTGGTGGACGTCCTGTAGATACAACACTGGTGGACGTCCTGTAGATACAACACTGGTGGACGTCCTGTAGATACAACACTGGTGGACGTCCTGTAGATACAACACTGGTGGACATCCTGTAGATAAAACACTGGTGAACATCCTGTAGATACAACACTGGTGGACATCCTGTAGATACAACACTGGTGGACATCCTGTAGATACAACACTGGTGGACATCCTGTAGATACAACACTGGTGGACATCCTATAGATACAACACTGGTGAACATCCTGTAGATACAACACTGGTGGACATCCTGTAGATACAACACTGGTGGACATCCTATAGATACAACACTGGTGAACATCCTGTAGATACAACACTGGTGGACATCCTGTAGATACAACACTGGTGGACATCCTGTAGATATAACACTGGTGACCATAATGCAGATACAACACTGGTGGACATTATGTAGATACAACACTGGTGGACATCCTGTAGATACAACACTGGTGGACATCCTGTAGATACAACACTGGTGGACATCCTGTAGATATAACACTGGTGACCATAATGCAGATACAACACTGGTGGACATTATGTAGATACAACACTGGTGGACATCCTGTAGATACAACACTGGTGGACGTCCTGTAGATACAACACTGGTGGACGTCCTGTAGATACAACACTGGTGGACGTCCTGTAGATACAACACTGGTGGACGTCCTGTAGATACAACACTGGTGGACATCCTGTAGATACAACAATGGTGGACATCCTATAGATACAACACTGGTGAACATCCTGTAGATACAACACTGGTGGACATCCTGTAGATACAACACTGGTGGACATCCTGTAGATACAACACTGGTGGACATCCTGTAGATATAACACTGGTGACCATAATGCAGATACAACACTGGTGGACATTATGTAGATACAACACTGGTGGACATCCTGTAGATACAACACTGGTGGACATCCTGTAGATACAACACTGGTGGACATCCTGTAGATACAACACTGGTGGACATTATGTAGATACAACACTGGTGGACATCCTGTAGATACAACACTGGTGGAAGTCCTGTAGATACAACACTGGTGGACATCATGTAATACAACACTGGTGGACATCCTGTAGATACAACACTGGTGGATGTCCTGTAGATACAACACTGGTGGACATCCTGTAGATACAACACTGGTGGAAGTCCTGTAGATACAACACCGCTGGACATCCTGTAGATACAACACCGCTGGACATCCTGTAGCTACAACACCGGTGGACATCCGGTAGATACAACACTGGTGGACATCCTGTAGATACAACACTGGTGGACATCATGTAGATACAACACTGGTGGACATCCTGTAGATATAACACTGGTAGACATCATGTAGATACAACACTGGTGGACATCTTTTAGATACAACACCGGTGGACATCCTGTAGATACAACACTGGTGGACATCCTGTAGATACAACACTGGTGGACATCCTGTAGATACAACACTGGTGGACATCATGTAGATACAACACTGGTGGACATTATGTAGATACAACACCGCTGGACATCATGTAGATACATCACTGGTGGACATCCTTTAGATACAACACTGGTGGACATTATGTAGATACAACACTGGTGGACATCCTGTAGATACAACACTGGTGGACATCCTGTAGATACAACACTGGTGGACGTCCTGTAGATACAACACTGGTGGACGTCCTGTAGATACAACACTGGTGGACGTCCTGTAGATACAACACTGGTGGACGTCCTGTAGATACAACACTGGTGGACGTCCTGTAGATACAACACTGGTGGACGTCCTGTAGATACAACACTGGTGGACGTCCTGTAGATACAACACTGGTGGACGTCCTGTAGATACAACACTGGTGAACATCCTGTAGATACAACACTGGTGGACATCCTGTAGATACAACACTGGTGGACATCCTGTAGATACAACACTGGTGGACATCCTGTAGATACAACACTGGTGGACATCCTATAGATACAACACTGGTGAACATCCTGTAGATACAACACTGGTGGACATCCTGTAGATACAACACTGGTGGACATCCTGTAGATATAACACTGGTGGACATCCTGTAGATACAACACTGGTGGACATCCTGTAGATACAACACTGGTGGACATCCTGTAGATATAACACTGGTAAACATCTAGTAGATATAACACTAGTGACCATAATGCAGATACAACACTGGTGGACATTATGTAGATACAACACTGGTGGACATCCTATAGATACAACACTGGTGAACATCCTGTAGATACAACACTGGTGGACATCCTGTAGATACAACACTGGTGGACATCCTGTAGATATAACACTGGTGGACATCCTGTAGATATAACACTGGTGACCATAATGCAGATACAACATTGGTGGACATTATGTAGATACAACACTGGTGAACATCCTGTAGATACAACACTGGTGGACATCCAGTAGATACAACACTGGTGGATATCCTGTAGATTTAACACTGGTGACCATAATGCAGATACAACACTGGTGGACATTATGTAGATACAACACTGGTGGACATCCTGTAGATACAACACTGGTGGACATCCTGTAGATACAACACTGTTGGACGTCCTGTAGGTACAACACTGGTGGACATCCTGTAGATACAACACTGGTGGACATCCTGTAGATACAACACTGGTGGACATCCTGTAGATACAACACTGGTGGACATCCTGTAGATACAACACTGGTGGACATACCTGTAGATACAACACTGGTGGACATCCTGTAGATATAACACTGGTGGACATCCTGTAGATATAACACTGGTGACCATAATGCAGATACAACACTGGTGGACATTATGTAGATACAACACTGGTGGACATCCTGTAGATACAACACTGGTGGACATCCTGTAGATATAACACTGGTGACCATACTGCAGATACAACACTGGTGGACATTATGTAGATACAACACTGGTGGACATCCTGTAGATACAACACTGGTGGACGTCCTGTAGATACAACACTGGTGGACATCCTGTAGATACAACACTGGTGGACATCCTGTAGATACAACACCGGTGGACATCCTGTAGATACAACACTGGTGGACATCCTGTAGATACAACACTGGTGGACATCCTGTAGATATAACACTGGTGGACATCCTGTAGATACAACACTGGTGGACATCCTGTAGATACAACACTGGTGGACATCCTGTAGCTACAACACTGGTGGACATCCTGTAGATATAACACTGGTGACCATAATGCAGATACAACACTGGTGGACATCATGTAGATACAACACTGGTGGACATCCTGTAGATACAACACTGGTGGACATCCTGTAGATACAACACTGGTGGACGTCCTGTAGATACAACACTGGTGGACGTCCTGTAGATACAACACTGGTGGACGTCCTGTAGATACAACACTGGTGGACGTCCTGTAGATACAACACTGGTGGACGTCCTGTAGATACAACACTGGTGGACATCCTGTAGATAAAACACTGGTGAACATCCTGTAGATACAACACTGGTGGACATCCTGTAGATACAACACTGGTGGACATCCTGTAGATACAACACTGGTGGACATCCTGTAGATACAACACTGGTGGACATCCTATAGATACAACACTGGTGAACATCCTGTAGATACAACACTGGTGGACATCCTGTAGATACAACACTGGTGGACATCCTATAGATACAACACTGGTGAACATCCTGTAGATACAACACTGGTGGACATCCTGTAGATACAACACTGGTGGACATCCTGTAGATATAACACTGGTGACCATAATGCAGATACAACACTGGTGGACATTATGTAGATACAACACTGGTGGACATCCTGTAGATACAACACTGGTGGACATCCTGTAGATACAACACTGGTGGACATCCTGTAGATATAACACTGGTGACCATAATGCAGATACAACACTGGTGGACATTATGTAGATACAACACTGGTGGACATCCTGTAGATACAACACTGGTGGACGTCCTGTAGATACAACACTGGTGGACGTCCTGTAGATACAACACTGGTGGACGTCCTGTAGATACAACACTGGTGGACGTCCTGTAGATACAACACTGGTGGACATCCTGTAGATACAACAATGGTGGACATCCTATAGATACAACACTGGTGAACATCCTGTAGATACAACACTGGTGGACATCCTGTAGATACAACACTGGTGGACATCCTGTAGATACAACACTGGTGGACATCCTGTAGATATAACACTGGTGACCATAATGCAGATACAACACTGGTGGACATTATGTAGATACAACACTGGTGGACATCCTGTAGATACAACACTGGTGGACATCCTGTAGATACAACACTGGTGGACATCCTGTAGATACAACACTGGTGGACATTATGTAGATACAACACTGGTGGACATCCTGTAGATACAACGCTGGTGGAAGTCCTGTAGATACAACACTGGTGGACATCATGTAATACAACACTGGTGGACATCCTGTAGATACAACACTGGTGGATGTCCTGTAGATACAACACTGGTGGACATCCTGTAGATACAACACTGGTGGAAGTCCTGTAGATACAACACCGCTGGACATCCTGTAGATACAACACCGCTGGACATCCTGTAGCTACAACACCGGTGGACATCCGGTAGATACAACACTGGTGGACATCCTGTAGATACAACACTGGTGGACATCATGTAGATACAACACTGGTGGACATCCTGTAGATATAACACTGGTAGACATCATGTAGATACAACACTGGTGGACATCTTTTAGATACAACACCGGTGGACATCCTGTAGATACAACACTGGTGGACATCCTGTAGATACAACACTGGTGGACATCCTGTAGATACAACACTGGTGGACATCATGTAGATACAACACTGGTGGACATTATGTAGATACAACACCGCTGGACATCATGTAGATACATCACTGGTGGACATCCTTTAGATACAACACTGGTGGACATTATGTAGATACAACACTGGTGGACATCCTGTAGATACAACACTGGTGGACATCCTGTAGATACAACACTGGTGGACGTCCTGTAGATACAACACTGGTGGACGTCCTGTAGATACAACACTGGTGGACGTCCTGTAGATACAACACTGGTGGACATCCTGTATATACAACACTGGTGGACGTCCTGTAGATACAACACTGGTGGACGTCCTGTAGATACAACACTGGTGGACATTATGTAGATACAACACTGGTGGACATCCTGTAGATACAACACTGGTGGAAGTCCTGTAGATACAACACTGGTGGACATCATGTAATACAACACTGGTGGACATCCTGTAGATACAACACTGGTGGACATCCTGTAGATATAACACTGGTGACCATAATGCAGATACAACACTGGTGGACATTATGTAGATACAACACTGGTGGACATCCTGTAGATACAACACTGGTGGACATCCTGTAGATACAACACTGGTGGACATCCTGTAGATATAACACTGGTGAACATAATGCAGATACAACACTGGTGGACATTATGTAGATACAACACTGGTGGACATCCTGTATATACAACACTGGTGGACGTCCTGTAGATACAACACTGGTGGACGTCCTGTAGATACAACACTGGTGGACATTATGTAGATACAACACTGGTGGACATCCTGTAGATACAACACTGGTGGAAGTCCTGTAGATACAACACTGGTGGACATCATGTAATACAACACTGGTGGACATCCTGTAGATACAACACTGGTGGACATCCTGTAGCTACAACACTGGTGGAAGTCCTGTAGATACAACACCGCTGGACATCCTGTAGATACAACACTGGTGGAAGTCCTGTAGATACAACACCGGTGGACATCCTGTAGATACAACACTGGTGGAAGTCCTGTAGATACAACACCGGTGGACATCCGGTAGATACAACACTGGTGGACATCCTGTAGATACAACACTGGTGGACATCATGTAGATACAACACTGGTGGACATCCTGTAGATATAACACTGGTGGACATCCTGTAGATACAACACTGGTGGACATCTTGTAGATACAACACCGGTGGACATCCTGTAGATACAACACTGGTGGACATCCTGTAGATACAACACTGGTGGACATCCTGTAGATACAACACTGGTGGACATCATGTAGATACAACACTGGTGGACATCATGTAGATACAACACCGTTGGACATCATGTAGATACACCACTGGTGGACATCCTTTAGATACAACACTGGTGGACATCCTGTAGATACAACACTGGTGGACATCCTGTAGATACAACACCGGTGGACATCCTGTAGATACAACACTGGTGGACATCCTGTAGATACAACACTGGTGGACATCCTGTAGATATAACACTGGTGGACATCCTGTAGATACAACACTGGTGGACATCCTGTAGATACAACACTGGTGGACATCCTGTAGATATAACACTGGTGGACATCCTGTAGATATAACACTGGTGACCATAATGCAGATACAACACTGGTGGACATTATGTAGATACAACACTGGTGGACATCCTGTAGATACAACACTGGTGGACATCCTGTAGATACAACACTGGTGGACGTCCTGTAGATACAACACTGGTGGACGTCCTGTAGATACAACACTGGTGGACGTCCTGTAGATACAACACTGGTGGATGTCCTGTAGATACAACACTGGTGGACGTCCTGTAGATACAACACTGGTGGACGTCCTATAGATACAACACTGGTGAACATCCTGTAGATACAACACTGGTGGACATCCTGTAGATACAACACTGGTGGACATCCTGTAGATACAACACTGGTGGACATCCTGTAGATA
The DNA here is from genome assembly GCF_031893055.1 of Leptodactylus fuscus. Lineage (NCBI taxonomy): Eukaryota > Metazoa > Chordata > Amphibia > Anura > Leptodactylidae > Leptodactylus > Leptodactylus fuscus. Next base: position 349,010 of record NW_027440568.1, read on the forward strand.
TAACACTGGTGACCATAATGCAGATACAACACTGGTGGACATTATGTAGATACAACACTGGTGGACATCCTGTAGATACAACACTGGTGGACATCCTGTAGATACAACACTGGTGGACATCCTGTAGATACAACACTGGTGGACATTATGTAGATACAACACTGGTGGACATCCTGTAGATACAACACTGGTGGAAGTCCTGTAGATACAACACTGGTGGACATCATGTAATACAACACTGGTGGACATCCTGTAGATACAACACTGGTGGATGTCCTGTAGATACAACACTGGTGGACATCCTGTAGATACAACACTGGTGGAAGTCCTGTAGATTCAACACCGCTAAACATCCTGTAGATACAACACCGCTGGACATCCTGTAGCTACAACACCGGTGGACATCCGGTAGATACAACACTGGTGGACATCCTGTAGATACAACACTGGTGGACATCATGTAGATACAACACTGGTGGACATCCTGTAGATATAACACTGGTGGACATCATGTAGATACAACACTGGTGGACATCTTTTAGATACAACACCGGTGGACATCCTGTAGATACAACACTGGTGGACATCCTGTAGATACAACACTGGTGGACATCCTGTAGATACAACACTGGTGGACATCATGTAGATACAACACTGGTGGACATTATGTAGATACAACACCGCTGGACATCATGTAGATACATCACTGGTAGACATCCTTTAGATACAACACTGGTGGACATTATGTAGATACAACACTGGTGGACATCCTGTAGATACAACACTGGTGGACATCCTGTAGATACAACACTGGTGGACGTCCTGTAGATACAACACTGGTGGACGTCCTGTAGATACAACACTGGTGGACGTCCTGTAGATACAACACTGGTGGACATCCTGTATATACAACACTGGTGGACGTCCTGTAGATACAACACTGGTGGACGTCCTGTAGATACAACACTGGTGGACATTATGTAGATACAACACTGGTGGACATCCTGTAGATACAACACTGGTGGAAGTCCTGTAGATACAACACTGGTGGACATCATGTAATACAACACTGGTGGACATCCTGTAGATACAACACTGGTGGACATCCTGTAGATATAACACTGGTGACCATAATGCAGATACAACACTGGTGGACATTATGTAGATACAACACTGGTGGACATCCTGTAGATACAACACTGGTGGACATCCTGTAGATACAACACTGGTGGACATCCTGTAGATATAACACTGGTGACCATAATGCAGATACAACACTGGTGGACATTATGTAGATACAACACTGGTGGACATCCTGTATATACAACACTGGTGGACGTCCTGTAGATACAACACTGGTGGACGTCCTGTAGATACAACACTGGTGGACATTATGTAGATACAACACTGGTGGACATCCTGTAGATACAACACTGGTGGAAGTCCTGTAGATACAACACTGGTGGACATCATGTAATACAACACTGGTGGACATCCTGTAGATACAACACTGGTGGACATCCTGTAGCTACAACACTGGTGGAAGTCCTGTAGATACAACACCGCTGGACATCCTGTAGATACAACACTGGTGGAAGTCCTGTAGATACAACACCGGTGGACATCCTGTAGATACAACACTGGTGGAAGTCCTGTAGATACAACACCGGTGGACATCCGGTAGATACAACACTGGTGGACATCCTGTAGATACAACACTGGTGGACATCATGTAGATACAACACTGGTGGACATCCTGTAGATATAACACTGGTGGACATCATGTAGATACAACACTGGTGGACATCTTGTAGATACAACACCGGTGGACATCCTGTAGATACAACACTGGTGGACATCCTGTAGATACAACACTGGTGGACATCCTGTAGATACAACACTGGTGGACATCATGTAGATACAACACTGGTGGACATCATGTAGATACAACACCGTTGGACATCATGTAGATACACCACTGGTGGACATCCTTTAGATACAACACTGGTGGACATCATGTAGATACAACACTGGTGGACATCCTGTAGATACAACACTGGTGGAAGTCCTGTAGATACAACACCGCTTGACATCCTGTAGATACAACACCGGTGGACATCCTGTAGATACAACACTGGTGGAAGTCCTGTAGATACAACACCGCTGGTCATCCTGTAGATACAACACCGGTGGACATCCTGTAGCTACAACACCGGTGGACATCCGGTAGATACAACACTGGTGGACATCCTGTAGATACAACACTGGTGGACATCATGTAGATACAACACTGGTGGACATCCTGTAGATATAACACTGGTGGACATCATGTAGATACAACACTGGTGGACATCTTGTAGATACAACACCGGTGGACATTATGTAGATACAACACTGGTGGACATCCTGTAGATACAACACTGGTGGACATCCTGTAGATACAACACTGGTGGACATCATGTAGATACAACACTGGTGGACATCATGTAGATACAACACTGCTGGACATCATGTAGATACATCACTGGTGGACATCCTGTAGATACAACACTGGTGGACATCCTGTAGATACAACACTGGTGGACATCATGTAGATACAACACTGGTGGACATCATGTAGATACAACACCGGTGGGTTCCCGGGTGGCACGGGTAGGCATGTACCATTGACACAATTTTTTACTACTCCTTCCATGCTGTGGTCTTTTTTCTTAGTTGCACTTTAGTGTTTTCACACATGTGTTGTTTTATTATTGATCACTATTATGTATAATTATTGTACTCTTGAGTCACATGTTTAGCACTGTGTTGCTTATTTATTGTTGCACTTTTACCTTGCATGGTATCATGTTATAAATGGCCTTATTACTATCATATTGCGCCTCCCACCACCTGGTTGATTACTTGCTGGGTTTTTATTGATCCCTCTTGTGCACTGCAGATTTATTATCTTATACAGCTGCTGCTGTTGTTACTAACTCTCAAATAAAATTATTTACCTTTTATGGTGATCCTGTCTTTCATAGACATTATTTGTGGCTGTTTACGTGAAAAGGGCCCAGATCGTCGATACTAATTATAGAGAAAATAGTCCAAAACATATTTGGGTAAAAAAATCACAATTTTGTTTTATGCAAAAATTTTATTTAAAAATATGTCAATTGTGCTTTCAATAAAAATGTTTTTGCTGTTTCGGACAATGTTACACCATAACCGTTACAATGATACCAAGAACTCCATATCGACAATGTGGGCCCTTTTCACATAAACAACCACATTTATTCTAGTCTTTGTGGATTGCTTGTTTTATAAGCCTTTGCATTTGTGTTTGTTTACTGGTGGACATTATGTAGATACAACACTGGTGGACATCCTGTAGGTACAACACTGGTGGACGTCCTGTAGATACAACACTGGTGGACATCCTGTAGATACAACACTGGTGGACATCCTGTAGATACAACACTGGTGGCCATTTGTAGATACAACACTGGGGACGTCCTGTAGATACAACACTGGTGGCCATCCTGTAGATACAACACTGGTGGACATCATGTAGATATAACACTGGTGACCATAATGCAGATACAACACTGGTGGACATTATGTAGATACAACACCGGTGGACATCCTGTAGATACAACACTGGTGGACATCCTGTAGATACAACACTGGTGGACAGCCTGTAGATACAACACTGGTGGACGTCCTGTAGATACAACACTGGTGGACGTCCTGTAGATACAACACTGGTGGACGTCCTGTAGATACAACACTGGTGGACGTCCTGTAGATACAACACCGGTGGACATCATGTAGATACAACACCGGTGGACATCCTGTAGATACAACACCGGTGGACATCCTGTAGATACAACACCGGTGGACATCCTGTAGATACAACACCGGTGGACATCCTGTAGATACAACACCGGTGGACATCCTGTAGATACAACACCGGTGGACATCCTGTAGATACAACACTGGTGGACATCCTATAGATACAACACTGGTGGACATCCTGTAGATACAACACTGTTGGACGTCCTGTAGATACAACACTGGTGGACATCCTGTAGATACAACACCGGTGGACATCCTGTAGATTCAACACTGGTGGACATCCTGTAGATACAACACTGGTGGAAGTCCTGTAGATACAACACTGGTGGACATCCAGTAGATACAACACCGGTGGACATCCTGTAGATTCAACACCGGTGGACATCCTGTAGATACAACACCGGTGGACATCCTGTAGATACAACACTGGTGGACATCCTGTAGATATAACACTGGTGGACATCCTGTAGATATAACACTGGTGACCATAATGCAGATACAACACTGGTGGACATTATGTAGATACAACACTGGTGGACATCCTGTAGATACAACACTGGTGGACGTCCTGTAGATACAACACTGGTGGACGTCCTGTAGATACAACACTGGTGGACGTCCTGTAGATACAACACTGGTGGACGTCCTGTAGATACAACACTGGTGGAATTCCTGTAGATACAACACTGGTGGACGTCCGATAGATACAACACTGGTGAACATCCTGTAGATACAACACTGGTGGACATCCTGTAGATACAACACTGGTGGACATCCTGTAGATAAAACACTGGTGGACATCCTGTAGATATAACACTGGTGGACATCCTATAGATACAACACTGGTGAACATCCTGTAGATACAACACTGGTGGACATCCTGTAGATACAACACTGGTGGACATCCTGTAGATATAACACTGGTGACCATAATGCAGATACAACACTGGTGGACATTATGTAGATACAACACTGGTGGACATGCTGTAGATATAACACTGGTGGACGTCCTGTAGATACAACACTGGTGGACGTCCTGTAGATCCAACACTGGTGGACATCCTGTAGATACAACACCGGTGGACATCCTGTAGATACAACACCGGTGGACATCCTGTAGATACAACACTGGTGGACATCCTGTAGATACAACACTGGTGGACATCCTGTAGATACAACACTGGTGGACATCCTGTAGATACAACACTGGTGGACATCCTGTAGATATAACACTGGTGGACATCTAGTAGATATAAAACTGGTGACCATAATGCAGATATAACACTGGTGGACATTATGTAGATACAACACCGGTGGACATCCTGTAGATACAACACTGGTGGACATCCTGTAGATACAACACTGGTGGACAGCCTGTAGATACAACACTGGTGGACGTCCTGTAGATACAACACTGGTGGACGTCCTGTAGATACAACACTGGTGGACGTCCTGTAGATACAACACTGGTGGACGTCCTGTAGATACAACACTGGTGGACATTATGTAGATACAACGCCGGTGGACATCCTGTAGATACAACACCGGTGGACATCCTGTAGATACAACACTGGTGGACGTCCTGTAGATACAACACTGGTGGACGTCCTGTAGATACAACACTGGTGGACATTATGTAGATACAACACCGGTGGACATCCTGTAGATACAACACTGGTGGACATCCTGTAGATACAACACTGGTGGACATCCTGTAGATACAACACTGGTGGACATCCTGTAGATATAACACTGGTGGACATCTAGTAGATATAACACTGGTGACCATAATGCAGATATAACACTGGTGGACAATATGTAGATACAACACCGGTGGACATCCTGTAGATACAACACTGGTGGACATCCTGTAGATACAACACTGGTGGACGTCCTGTAGATACAACACTGGTGGACGTCCTGTAGATACAACACTGGTGGACGTCCTGTAGATACAACACTGGTGGACGTCCTGTAGATACAACACTGGTGGACGTCCTATAGATACAATACTGGTGAACATCCTGTAGATACAACACTGGTGGACATCCTGTAGATACAACACTGGTGGACATCCTGTAGATACAACACTGGTGGACATCCTGTAGATACAACACTGGTGGACATCCTATAGATACAAAACTGGTGAACATCCTGTAGATACAACACTGGTGGACATCCTGTAGATACAACACTGGTGGACATCCTGTAGATACAACACTGGTGGACGTCCTGTAGATACAACACTGGTGGACGTCCTGTAGATACAACACTGGTGGACGTCCTGTAGATACAACACTGGTGGACGTCCTGTAGATACAACACTGGTGGACGTCCTGTAGATACAACACTGGTGGACATCCTATAGATACAACACTGGTGAACATCCTGTAGATACAACACTGGTGGACATCCTGTAGATACAACACTGGTGGACATCCTGTAGATACAACACTGGTGGACATCCTGTAGATACAACACTGGTGGACATCCTATAGATACAACACTGGTGAACATCCTGTAGATACAACACTGGTGGACATCCTGTAGATACAACACTGGTGGACATCCTGTAGATATAACACTGGTGGACATCCTGTAGATACAACACTGGTGGACATCCTGTAGATACAACACTGGTGGACATCCTGTAGATATAACACTGGTAAACATCTAGTAGATATAACACTAGTGACCATAATGCAGATACAACACTGGTGGACATTATGTAGATACAACACTGGTGGACATCCTATAGATACAACACTGGTGAACATCCTGTAGATACAACACTGGTGGACATCCTGTAGATACAACACTGGTGGACATCCTGTAGATATAACACTGGTGGACATCCTGTAGATATAACACTGGTGACCATAATGCAGATACAACATTGGTGGACATTATGTAGATACAACACTGGTGAACATCCTGTAGATACAACACTGGTGGACATCCAGTAGATACAACACTGGTGGATATCCTGTAGATTTAACACTGGTGACCATAATGCAGATACAACACTGGTGGACATTATGTAGATACAACACTGGTGGACATCCTGTAGATACAACACTGGTGGACATCCTGTAGATACAACACTGTTGGACGTCCTGTAGGTACAACACTGGTGGACATCCTGTAGATACAACACTGGTGGACATCCTGTAGATACAACACTGGTGGACATCCTGTAGATACAACACTGGTGGACATCCTGTAGATACAACACTGGTGGACATACCTGTAGATACAACACTGGTGGACATCCTGTAGATATAACACTGGTGGACATCCTGTAGATATAACACTGGTGACCATAATGCAGATACAACACTGGTGGACATTATGTAGATACAACACTGGTGGACATCCTGTAGATACAACACTGGTGGACATTATGTAGATACAACACTGGTGGACATCCTGTAGATACAACACTGGTGGACGTCCTGTAGATACAACACTGGTGGACGTCCTGTAGATACAACACCGGTGGACATCCTGTAGATACAACACCGGTGGACATCCTGTAGATACAACACTGGTGGACATCCTGTAGATACAACACTGGTGGACATCCTGTAGATATAACACTGGTGGACATCCTGTAGATACAACACTGGTGGACATCCTGTAGATACAACACTGGTGGACATCCTGTAGATATAACACTGGTGGACATCCTGTAGATATAACACTGGTGACCATAATGCAGATACAACACTGGTGGACATTATGTAGATACAACACTGGTGGACATCCTGTAGATACAACACTGGTGGACATCCTGTAGATACAACACTGGTGGACGTCCTGTAGATACAACACTGGTGGACGTCCTGTAGATACAACACTGGTGGACGTCCTGTAGATACAACACTGGTGGACGTCCTGTAGATACAACACTGGTGGACGTCCTGTAGATACAACACTGGTGGACATCCTATAGATACAACACTGGTGAACATCCTGTAGATACAACACTGGTGGACATCCTGTAGATACAACACTGGTGGACATCCTGTAGATACAACACTGGTGGACATCCTGTAGATACAACACTGGTGGACATCCTATAGATACAACACTGGTGAACATCCTGTAGATACAACACTGGTGGACATCCTGTAGATACAACACTGGTGGACATCCTATAGATACAACACTGGTGAACATCCTGTAGATACAACACTGGTGGACATCCTGTAGATACAACACTGGTGGACATCCTGTAGATATAACACTGGTGACCATAATGCAGATACAACACTGGTGGACATTATGTAGATACAACACTGGTGGACATCCTGTAGATACAACACTGGTGGACATCCTGTAGATACAACACTGGTGGACATCCTGTAGATATAACACTGGTGACCATAATGCAGATACAACACTGGTGGACATTATGTAGATACAACACTGGTGGACATCCTGTAGATACAACACTGGTGGACGTCCTGTAGATACAACACTGGTGGACGTCCTGTAGATACAACACTGGTGGACGTCCTGTAGATACAACACTGGTGGACATCCTGTAGATACAACACTGGTGGACATCCTGTAGATACAACAATGGTGGACATCCTATAGATACAACACTGGTGAACATCCTGTAGATACAACACTGGTGGACATCCTGTAGATACAACACTGGTGGACATCCTGTAGATACAACACTGGTGGACATCCTGTAGATATAACACTGGTGACCATAATGCAGATACAACACTGGTGGACATTATGTAGATACAACACTGGTGGACATCCTGTAGATACAACACTGGTGGACATCCTGTAGATACAACACTGGTGGACATCCTGTAGATACAACACTAGTGGACATTATGTAGATACAACACTGGTGGACATCCTGTAGATACAACACTGGTGGAAGTCCTGTAGATACAACACTGGTGGACATCATGTAATACAACACTGGTGGACATCCTGTAGATACAACACTGGTGGATGTCCTGTAGATACAACACTGGTGGACATCCTGTAGATACAACACTGGTGGAAGTCCTGTAGATACAACACCGCTGGACATCCTGTAGATACAACACCGCTGGACATCCTGTAGCTACAACACCGGTGGACATCCGGTAGATACAACACTGGTGGACATCCTGTAGATACAACACTGGTGGACATCATGTAGATACAACACTGGTGGACATCCTGTAGATATAACACTGGTGGACATCATGTAGATACAACACTGGTGGACATCTTTTAGATACAACACCGGTGGACATCCTGTAGATACAACACTGGTGGACATCCTGTAGATACAACACTGGTGGACATCCTGTAGATACAACACTGGTGGACATCATGTAGATACAACACTGGTGGACATTATGTAGATACAACACCGCTGGACATCATGTAGATACATCACTGGTGGACATCCTTTAGATACAACACTGGTGGACATTATGTAGATACAACACTGGTGGACATCCTGTAGATACAACACTGGTGGACATCCTGTAGATACAACACTGGTGGACGTCCTGTAGATACAACACTGGTGGACGTCCTGTAGATACAACACTGGTGGACGTCCTGTAGATACAACACTGGTGGACATCCTGTATATACAACACTGGTGGACGTCCTGTAGATACAACACTGGTGGACGTCCTGTAGATACAACACTGGTGGACATTATGTAGATACAACACTGGTGGACATCCTGTAGATACAACACTGGTGGAAGTCCTGTAGATACAACACTGGTGGACATCATGTAATACAACACTGGTGGACATCCTGTAGATACAACACTGGTGGACATCCTGTAGATATAACACTGGTGACCATAATGCAGATACAACACTGGTGGACATTATGTAGATACAACACTGGTGGACATCCTGTAGATACAACACTGGTGGACATCCTGTAGATACAACACTGGTGGACATCCTGTAGATATAACACTGGTGACCATAATGCAGATACAACACTGGTGGACATTATGTAGATACAACACTGGTGGACATCCTGTAGATACAACACTGGTGGACGTCCTGTAGATACAACACTGGTGGACGTCCTGTAGATACAACACTGGTGGACGTCCTGTAGATACAACACTGGTGGACATCCTGTAGATACAACACTGGTGGACATCCTGTAGATACAACAATGGTGGACATCCTATAGATACAACACTGGTGAACATCCTGTAGATACAACACTGGTGGACATCCTGTAGATACAACACTGGTGGACATCCTGTAGATAAAACACTGGTGGACATCCTGTAGATATAACACTGGTGACCATAATGCAGATACAACACTGGTGGACATTATGTAGATACAACACTGGTGGACATCCTGTAGATACAACACTGGTGGACATCCTGTAGATACAACACTGGTGGACATCCTGTAGATACAACACTAGTGGACATTATGTAGATACAACACTGGTGGACATCCTGTAGATACAACACTGGTGGAAGTCCTGTAGATACAACACTGGTGGACATCATGTAATACAACACTGGTGGACATCCTGTAGATACAACACTGGTGGATGTCCTGTAGATACAACACTGGTGGACATCCTGTAGATACAACACTGGTGGAAGTCCTGTAGATACAACACCGCTGGACATCCTGTAGATACAACACCGCTGGACATCCTGTAGCTACAACACCGGTGGACATCCGGTAGATACAACACTGGTGGACATCCTGTAGATACAACACTGGTGGACATCATGTAGATACAACACTGGTGGACATCCTGTAGATATAACACTGGTGGACATCATGTAGATACAACACTGGTGGACATCTTTTAGATACAACACCGGTGGACATCCTGTAGATACAACACTGGTGGACATCCTGTAGATACAACACTGGTGGACATCCTGTAGATACAACACTGGTGGACATCATGTAGATACAACACTGGTGGACATTATGTAGATACAACACCGCTGGACATCATGTAGATACATCACTGGTGGACATCCTTTAGATACAACACTGGTGGACATTATGTAGATACAACACTGGTGGACATCCTGTAGATACAACACTGGTGGACATCCTGTAGATACAACACTGGTGGACGTCCTGTAGATACAACACTGGTGGACGTCCTGTAGATACAACACTGGTGGACGTCCTGTAGATACAACACTGGTGGACATCCTGTATATACAACACTGGTGGACGTCCTGTAGATACAACACTGGTGGACGTCCTGTAGATACAACACTGGTGGACATTATGTAGATACAACACTGGTGGACATCCTGTAGATACAACACTGGTGGAAGTCCTGTAGATACAACACTGGTGGACATCATGTAATACAACACTGGTGGACATCCTGTAGATACAACACTGGTGGACATCCTGTAGATATAACACTGGTGACCATAATGCAGATACAACACTGGTGGACATTATGTAGATACAACACTGGTGGACATCCTGTAGATACAACACTGGTGGACATCCTGTAGATACAACACTGGTGGACATCCTGTAGATATAACACTGGTGACCATAATGCAGATACAACACTGGTGGACATTATGTAGATACAACACTGGTGGACATCCTGTATATACAACACTGGTGGACGTCCTGTAGATACAACACTGGTGGACGTCCTGTAGATACAACACTGGTGGACATTATGTAGATACAACACTGGTGGACATCCTGTAGATACAACACTGGTGGAAGTCCTGTAGATACAACACTGGTGGACATCATGTAATACAACACTGGTGGACATCCTGTAGATACAACACTGGTGGACATCCTGTAGCTACAACACTGGTGGAAGTCCTGTAGATACAACACCGCTGGACATCCTGTAGATACAACACTGGTGGAAGTCCTGTAGATACAACACCGGTGGACATCCTGTAGATACAACACTGGTGGAAGTCCTGTAGATACAACACCGGTGGACATCCGGTAGATACAACACTGGTGGACATCCTGTAGATACAACACTGGTGGACATCATGTAGATACAACACTGGTGGACATCCTGTAGATATAACACTGGTGGACATCATGTAGATACAACACTGGTGGACATCTTGTAGATACAACACCGGTGGACATCCTGTAGATACAACACTGGTGGACATCCTGTAGATACAACACTGGTGGACATCCTGTAGATACAACACTGGTGGACATCATGTAGATACAACACTGGTGGACATCATGTAGATACAACACCGTTGGACATCATGTAGATACACCACTGGTGGACATCCTTTAGATACAACACTGGTGGACATCCTGTAGATACAACACTGGTGGACATCCTGTAGATACAACACCGGTGGACATCCTGTAGATACAACACTGGTGGACATCCTGTAGATACAACACTGGTGGACATCCTGTAGATATAACACTGGTGGACATCCTGTAGATACAACACTGGTGGACATCCTGTAGATACAACACTGGTGGACATCCTGTAGATATAACACTGGTGGACATCCTGTAGATATAACACTGGTGACCATAATGCAGATACAACACTGGTGGACATTATGTAGATACAACACTGGTGGACATCCTGTAGATACAACACTGGTGGACATCCTGTAGATACAACACTGGTGGACGTCCTGTAGATACAACACTGGTGGACGTCCTGTAGATACAACACTGGTGGACGTCCTGTAGATACAACACTGGTGGACGTCCTGTAGATACAACACTGGTGGACGTCCTGTAGATACAACACTGGTGGACATCCTTTAGATACAACACTGGTGAACATCCTGTAGATACAACACTGGTGGACATCCTGTAGATACAACACTGGTGGACATCCTGTAGATACAACACTGGTGGACATCCTGTAGATACAACACTGGTGGACATCCTATAGATACAACACTGGTGAACATCCTGTAGATACAACACTGGTGGACATCCTGTAGATACAACACTGGTGGACATCCTATAGATACAACACTGGTGAACATCCTGTAGATACAACACTGGTGGACATCCTGTAGATACAACACTGGTGGACATCCTGTAGATATAACACTGGTGACCATAATGCAGATACAACACTGGTGGACATTATGTAGATACAACACTGGTGGACATCCTGTAGATACAACACTGGTGGACATCCTGTAGATACAACACTGGTGGACATCCTGTAGATATAACACTGGTGACCATAATGCAGATACAACACTGGTGGACATTATGTAGATACAACACTGGTGGACATCCTGTAGATACAACACTGGTGGACGTCCTGTAGATACAACACTGGTGGACGTCCTGTAGATACAACACTGGTGGACGTCCTGTAGATACAACACTGGTGGACGTCCTGTAGATACAACACTGGTGGACATCCTGTAGATACAACAATGGTGGACATCCTATAGATACAACACTGGTGAACATCCTGTAGATACAACACTGGTGGACATCCTGTAGATACAACACTGGTGGACATCCTGTAGATACAACACTGGTGGACATCCTGTAGATATAACACTGGTGACCATAATGCAGATACAACACTGGTGGACATTATGTAGATACAACACTGGTGGACATCCTGTAGATACAACACTGGTGGACATCCTGTAGATACAACACTGGTGGACATCCTGTAGATACAACACTGGTGGACATCCTGTAGATACAACACTGGTGGACATTATGTAGATACAACACTGGTGGACATCCTGTAGATACAACACTGGTGGAAGTCCTGTAGATACAACACTGGTGGACATCATGTAATACAACACTGGTGGACATCCTGTAGATACAACACTGGTGGATGTCCTGTAGATACAACACTGGTGGACATCCTGTAGATACAACACTGGTGGAAGTCCTGTAGATACAACACCGCTGGACATCCTGTAGATACAACACCGCTGGACATCCTGTAGCTACAACACCGGTGGACATCCGGTAGATACAACACTGGTGGACATCCTGTAGATACAACACTGGTGGACATCATGTAGATACAACACTGGTGGACATCCTGTAGATATAACACTGGTGGACATCATGTAGATACAACACTGGTGGACATCTTTTAGATACAACACCGGTGGACATCCTGTAGATACAACACTGGTGGACATCCTGTAGATACAACACTGGTGGACATCCTGTAGATACAACACTGGTGGACATCATGTAGATACAACACTGGTGGACATTATGTAGATACAACACCGCTGGACATCATGTAGATACATCACTGGTGGACATCCTTTAGATACAACACTGGTGGACATTATGTAGATACAACACTGGTGGACATCCTGTAGATACAACACTGGTGGACATCCTGTAGATACAACACTGGTGGACGTCCTGTAGATACAACACTGGTGGACGTCCTGTAGATACAACACTGGTGGACGTCCTGTAGATACAACACTGGTGGACATCCTGTATATACAACACTGGTGGACGTCCTGTAGATACAACACTGGTGGACGTCCTGTAGATACAACACTGGTGGACATTATGTAGATACAACACTGGTGGACATCCTGTAGATACAACACTGGTGGAAGTCCTGTAGATACAACACTGGTGGACATCATGTAATACAACACTGGTGGACATCCTGTAGATACAACACTGGTGGACATCCTGTAGATATAACACTGGTGACCATAATGCAGATACAACACTGGTGGACATTATGTAGATACAACACTGGTGGACATCCTGTAGATACAACACTGGTGGACATCCTGTAGATACAACACTGGTGGACATCCTGTAGATATAACACTGGTGACCATAATGCAGATACAACACTGGTGGACATTATGTAGATACAACACTGGTGGACATCCTGTATATACAACACTGGTGGACGTCCTGTAGATACAACACTGGTGGACGTCCTGTAGATACAACACTGGTGGACATTATGTAGATACAACACTGGTGGACATCCTGTAGATACAACACTGGTGGATGTCCTGTAGATACAACACTGGTGGACATCCTGTAGATACAACACTGGTGGAAGTCCTGTAGATACAACACCGCTGGACATCCTGTAGATACAACACCGCTGGACATCCTGTAGCTACAACACCGGTGGACATCCGGTAGATACAACACTGGTGGACATCCTGTAGATACAACACTGGTGGACATCATGTAGATACAACACTGGTGGACATCCTGTAGATATAACACTGGTGGACATCATGTAGATACAACACTGGTGGACATCTTTTAGATACAACACCGGTGGACATCCTGTAGATACAACACTGGTGGACATCCTGTAGATACAACACTGGTGGACATCCTGTAGATACAACACTGGTGGACATCATGTAGATACAACACTGGTGGACATTATGTAGATACAACACCGCTGGACATCCTGTAGATACAACACTGGTGGACATCCTGTAGATACAACACTGGTGGAAGTCCTGTAGATACAACACTGGTGGACATCATGTAATACAACACTGGTGGACATCCTGTAGATACAACACTGGTGGACATCCTGTAGATATAACACTGGTGACCATAATGCAGATACAACACTGGTGGACATTATGTAGATACAACACTGGTGGACATCCTGTAGATACAACACTGGTGGACATCCTGTAGATACAACACTGGTGGACATCCTGTAGATATAACACTGGTGACCATAATGCAGATACAACACTGGTGGACATTATGTAGATACAACACTGGTGGACATCCTGTATATACAACACTGGTGGACGTCCTGTAGATACAACACTGGTGGACGTCCTGTAGATACAACACTGGTGGACATTATGTAGATACAACACTGGTGGACATCCTGTAGATACAACACTGGTGGAAGTCCTGTAGATACAACACTGGTGGACATCATGTAATACAACACTGGTGGACATCCTGTAGATACAACACTGGTGGACATCCTGTAGCTACAACACTGGTGGAAGTCCTGTAGATACAACACCGCTGGACATCCTGTAGATACAACACTGGTGGAAGTCCTGTAGATACAACACCGGTGGACATCCTGTAGATACAACACTGGTGGAAGTCCTGTAGATACAACACCGGTGGACATCCGGTAGATACAACACTGGTGGACATCCTGTAGATACAACACTGGTGGACATCATGTAGATACAACACTGGTGGACATCCTGTAGATATAACACTGGTGGACATCATGTAGATACAACACTGGTGGACATCTTGTAGATACAACACCGGTGGACATCCTGTAGATACAACACTGGTGGACATCCTGTAGATACAACACTGGTGGACATCCTGTAGATACAACACTGGTGGACATCATGTAGATACAACACTGGTGGACATCATGTAGATACAACACCGTTGGACATCATGTAGATACACCACTGGTGGACATCCTTTAGATACAACACTGGTGGACATCATGTAGATACAACACTGGTGGACATCCTGTAGATACAACACTGGTGGAAGTCCTGTAGATACAACACCGCTTGACATCCTGTAGATACAACACTGGTGGAAGTCCTGTAAATACAACACCGGTGGACATCCTGTAGATACAACACTGGTGGAAGTCCTGTAGATACAACACCGCTGGTCATCCTGTAGATACAACACCGGTGGACATCCGGTAGATACAACACTGGTGGACATCCTGTAGATACAACACTGGTGGACATCATGTAGATACAACACTGGTGGACATCCTGTAGATATAACACTGGTGGACATCATGTAGATACAACACTGGTGGACATCTTGTAGATACAACACCGGTGGACATTATGTAGATACAACACTGGTGGACATCCTGTAGATACAACACTGGTGGACATCCTGTAGATACAACACTGGTGGACATCATGTAGATACAACACTGGTGGACATCATGTAGATACAACACTGCTGGACATCATGTAGATACATCACTGGTGGACATCCTGTAGATACAACACTGGTGGACATCCTGTAGATACAACACTGGTGGACATCATGTAGATACAACACTGGTGGACATCATGTAGATACAACACCGGTGGGTTCCCGGGTGGCACGGGTAGGCATGTACCATTGACACAATTTTTTACTACTCCTTCCATGCTGTGGTCTTTTTTCTTAGTTGCACTTTAGTGTTTTCACACATGTGTTGTTTTATTATTGATCACTATTATGTATAATTATTGTACTCTTGAGTCACATGTTTAGCACTGTGTTGCTTATTTATTGTTGCACTTTTACCTTGCATGGTATCATGTTATAAATGGCCTTATTACTATCATATTGCGCCTCCCACCACCTGGTTGATTACTTGCTGGGTTTTTATTGATCCCTCTTGTGCACTGCAGATTTATTATCTTATACAGCTGCTGCTGTTGTTACTAACTCTCAAATAAAATTATTTACCTTTTATGGTGATCCTGTCTTTCATAGACATTATTTGTGGCTGTTTACGTGAAAAGGGCCCAGATCGTCGATACTAATTATAGAGAAAATAGTCCAAAACATATTTGGGTAAAAAAATCACAATTTTGTTTTATGCAAAAATTTTATTTAAAAATATGTCAATTGTGCTTTCAATAAAAATGTTTTTGCTGTTTCGGACAATGTTACACCATAACCGTTACAATGATACCAAGAACTCCATATCGACAATGTGGGCCCTTTTCACATAAACAACCACATTTATTCTAGTCTTTGTGGATTGCTTGTTTTATAAGCCTTTGCATTTGTGTTTGTTTACTGGTGGACATTATGTAGATACAACACTGGTGGACATCCTGTAGGTACAACACTGGTGGACGTCCTGTAGATACAACACTGGTGGACATCCTGTAGATACAACACTGGTGGCCATTTGTAGATACAACACTGGGGACGTCCTGTAGATACAACACTGGTGGCCATCCTGTAGATACAACACTGGTGGACATCATGTAGATATAACACTGGTGACCATAATGCAGATACAACACTGGTGGACATTATGTAGATACAACACCGGTGGACATCCCGTAGATACAACACTGGTGGACATCCTGTAGATACAACACTGGTGGACAGCCTGTAGATACAACACTGGTGGACGTCCTGTAGATACAACACTGGTGGACGTCCTGTAGATACAACACTGGTGGACGTCCTGTAGATACAACACTGGTGGACGTCCTGTAGATACAACACTGGTGGACATTATGTAGATACAACACCGGTGGACATCCTGTAGATACAACACCGGTGGACATCCTGTAGATACAACACCGGTGGACATCCTGTAGATACAACACCGGTGGACATCCTGTAGATACAACACCGGTGGACATCCTGTAGATACAACACCGGTGGACATCCTGTAGATACAACACTGGTGGACATCCTATAGATACAACACTGGTGGACATCCTGTAGATACAACACTGTTGGACGTCCTGTAGATACAACACTGGTGGACATCCTGTAGATACAACACCGGTGGACATCCTGTAGATTCAACACTGGTGGACATCCTGTAGATACAACACTGGTGGAAGTCCTGTAGATACAACACTGGTGGACATCCTGTAGATACAACACCGGTGGACATCCTGTAGATTCAACACCGGTGGACATCCTGTAGATACAACACCGGTGGACATCCTGTAGATACAACACCGGTGGACATCCTGTAGATACAACACCGGTGGACATCCTGTAGATACAACACCGGTGGAAGTCCTGTAGATACAACACCGGTGGACATCATGTAGATACAACACCGGTGGATATCCTGTAGATACAACACTGGTGGACATCCTGTAGATACAACACTGGTGGACATCCTTTAGATACAACACTGGTGGACATCCTGTAGATACAACACTGGTGGACATCCTGTAGATACAAAACTGGTGGACATCCTGTAGATACAACACTGGTGGAAGTCCTGTAGCTACAACACTGGTGGAAGTCCTGTAGTTACAACACTGGTGGACATCCTGTAGATACAACACTGGTGGACATCCTGTAGATACAACACTGGTGGACATCATGTAGATACAACACTGGTGGACATCCGGTAGATACAACACTAGTGGACATCATGTAGATACAACACTAGTGGACATCCTGTAGATACAACACCGGTGGACATCCGGTAGATACAACACTGGTGGATGTCCTGTAGATACAACACTGGTGGACATCCTGTAGATACAACACTGGTGGACATCCTGTAGATACAACACTGGTGGCCATCCTGTAGGTACAACACTGGTGGACATCCTGTAGATACAACACTGGTGGACATCCTGTAGGTACAACACTGGTGGACATCCTGTAGATACAACACTGGTGGACATCCTGTAGATACAACACTGGTGGTCATCCTGTAGGTACAACACCGGTGGTCATCCTGTAGATACAACACTGGTGGACATCCTGTAGATACAACACCGCTGGACATCCTGTAGATACAACACTGGTGGACATCCTGTAGATACAACACTGGTGGGCGTCCTGTAGGTACAACACTGGTGGACATCCTGTAGATACAACACCGCTGGACATCCTGTAGATACAACACTGTTGGACATCCTGTAGATACAACACTGGTGGACATCCTGTAGATTCAACACCGGTGGACATCCGGTAGATACAACACTGGTGGATGTCCTGTAGATACAACACTGGTGGACATCCTGTAGATACAACACTGGTGGCCATCCTGTAGGTACAACACCGGTGGACATCCTGTAGATACAACACTGGTGGACATCCTGTAGGTACAACACTGGTGGACATCCTGTAGATACAACACTGGTGGACATCCTGTAGATACAACACTGGTGGACATCATGTAGATACAACACTGGTGGACATCCGGTAGATACAACACTAGTGGACATCATGTAGATACAACACTAGTGGACATCCTGTAGATACAACACCGGTGGACATCCGGTAGATACAACACTGGTGGACATCCTGTAGGTACAACACTGGTGGACATCCTGTAGATACAACACTGGTGGACATCCTGTAGGTACAACACTGGTGGACATCCTGTAGATACAACACTGGTGGACATCCTGTAGATACAACACTGGTGGACATCCTGTAGATACAACACCGCTGGACATCCTGTAGATACAACACTGGTGGACATCCTGTAGATACAACACTGGTGGTTGTCCTGTAGATACAACACTGGTGGACATCCTGTAGATACAACACTGGTGGACATCCTGTAGGTACAACACCGGTGGAAGTCCTGTAGGTACAACACTGGTGGACATCCTGTAGATACAACACCGCTGGACATCCTGTAGATACAACACCGCTGGACATCCTGTAGATACAACACTGGTGGACATCCTGTAGATACAACACTGGTGGAAGTCCTGTAGATACAGCACTGGTGGACATCCTGTAGATACAACACTGGTGGACATCCTGTAGGTACAACACCGCTGGACATCCTGTAGATACAACACTGGTGGACATCTTGTAGATACAACACCGGTGGACATCCTGTAGATACAACACCGGTGGACATCCTGTAGATACAACACTGGTGGACATCCTGTAGATACAACACCGTTGGACATCCTGTAGATACAACACTGGTGGACATCTTGTAGATACAACACTGGTGGACATCCTGTAGATACAACACTGGTGGACGTCCTGTAGATATTGTTGTACTTTCTACATCTTGACTGATCAGCCCCAGACACGTTGTCTTCACTTCTCGATATGTGGTCAGATCACTTCCAGACCAGGATTTATACTCATTAAGTGACATCATTGAACCAAGAGGCCCCCAGATTTATCTGGACAGCACTTCTCTGTCTCTGGCCATTTTTGTGCTGACTCTGACATGTTTCCTTCTCACATATTTACATAAAATCAGATACCTTGTGACCCATCTGATGACCTATTGGGCCACCTAATGTAGGAAACAGAAGATGGACTGAGATGACACAAATAATAAAGGTGAAGGTCCAAATTATCACAATGGGATCCACAAGCTCAGGATCTCTGACTGTAGCTCCTACGCAATATATCGGACTCATCAGTCTTTGGAAATGGGTTCCATGAATGGGAGACTTTGTTGTAATCACTCAAAAAAGAAAAAATTGCGGAGAACAAGGTATAAAGCACATATCAGATGAATAGTATCGAAAAGGATAAACAATCCATAATATGTATAAAAATATATCAAGTTTATTAAATAAATATGACAAAATATAAAACAAAGCAGCAGGGCAAGATGTTACAAGGACAAAAGAATGATATAGGATATATCACACTAGCGTATACTGTATCCAGAATACCACACACCAATATAATCTAGGCGGTACAATAATCCTAATAGGCAAGAGATGAACACCTAAATATGGTGCCCACCACTATAAATAAATATATGAAACCCCTAATGTCAGACTAGGGCAGCAAATACTAGGCATATATATAATAAGCCATATGTGAATCACAAATGGCAATCCACAATTCCTGAGGGAAACAAGATATATAACCCTACATATATATGCTTTGTTGTAATGTCCCAAATCCCTTTCTAATGTTACCCAGTTCCATAGCAGGCCGTGGTCCTAGATATACTGATGAAGCAGATCTGAGGGTATCTGGCACTGCATCCTCATATCCCAGTATGTCACACACAACCTACCCCTGCTTTACCCTAGAGGGGGGTTCTCAGAGAAGCATCATTGTCCCAGTAAGTGGGAGTCTCCAAGGATGGGGCAGCAGTGACTTTATCGGTAGGATATTGGACACACGTCAGGAATACTGGTATCACTGTGAGTAGAAACAATGGCCGCCCCTAGAGGTGTATGACAGAGTGGACTATAGGTTGGACGTGTTGACCTGGTGTCTTCATCCAACCCCATCTGCTATGTAACTTGTATGAATGCAGTGACTGACCTACAGTAAACATGCAGAACGTTGTCGGTCACATCTATAGGAAGGATTCTGTAGGGTGTTGTGTACAGAATATTCAGACTTATGTATCTTATCAGACCTGTAACCTGTACATTATACTCCTCTTCTCGGCGGTGTCTCTGACCAGTAACACATCCGGAGCACTCTGGGACGGACAGGACTCGGTGTCTCTCTATTGTACAGCTCAGGGGTCAAACATCACCTTCACCTGGAGAATGAATGGACTTCTAGTGTCCTCCAACCCTTAATATTACATTACTGGGGGGGAATCTCCTCCGACCTCCACTCTCACCATCAGCCCCATCTCCAGGTTCAACAACAGAAACTTCACCTGTACAGCAACCAACAGGCTGAACAGTCAGATCAGCAACGTCGTGAGACTCCATATCAATTGTGAGTTATGTTGTAAGGCTCGGCTTAGACATCTGCTTACCGGAGTCATCCTCACTGGTTGGCCATCTTCAGCAGCTCCAGCTACATATAACATTCTTTATATTATACATCTTACAGGGTATCCAGAGGGCGACATCATCTGCACTGCCAAACAAGGCCCGAACCAGTCCACACAAATCGGCTGCTCGTGGCCAGGAGGAAATCCTGCAGCCAACGTGACCATGTCCTACAGCAACATAACACAGACGGAGAGTGAAGAAGTCTACAGAGATGTGTCTGATATCGCTCAAGGCTCCGTTTTGACCTGTCATGGTGACCAGCTGGGAAGGACCTAGAGTTGTGCAATATTAGTTTGTAAGTTCTTCTATTGAAAGTTGTGTAATTGCAATAATAACATAATCAGAGCAATAAAGGAGCAGAGAATATGGCGGGGCATAGACTAGACAGGTATGGAAGTCTCCCAGACCTGGAGCTCGTCCTTTATACCAGCCAGTGAGATCTCCAGTTCTGCCAACCATGTCACCCATTATTAGTCCACACCAGGTGACGGGGACTCTGCGGACGTTCAATGTGGGTGGAATAGTACATGGGCAATGACCAGCATAAGCTTTAGGGGTGTGGAACCTATGTGGCCTATTAGGGTGCTGGGGCAAAGAAGGATGAAGCTCATGGCTCCAAACGAGACCTCAAACCTTCTACAAGAACCCCTCCTGCTTACACAACATCCATAGAAGATGTCAGTCACTGACGTCCAGCACCTTCCATTAAGAGCTCTAGTTACACGGCCCCATCTACTTCTATCCCTCCCACTATCTCTGGCTCAGTTATCTTCCATCCTTTATTCTTCTCCCCGATTGATTTCCTTTCCGCTCCACCAATACCCCACTCACTTCCCCTAACCCCACATCCTTCACTCCCCCTCATAAACTTCACCAACTCTTGCTCTTCTTCCTCTCCTCCCACTTACCCCCACTCCCTGTCCTCTAACGACCGCACCTCCTCTCATTCTGCCTCCTTAACTCCCTCTCCTCCATTCACTAGCCCTGAAGATACATAAGTGATTTAGCGGAATCTGGATAAACATATAGCTGGGATGATTTAGGAAAACCTGCACTTGCAGGGGGTTGGACGCGATGGCCCTTGAGGTCCCTTCCAACTCTACCATAAGAAAAAAAAAAAAATTCTATTTATGGTGACACTATAACCTATCTATCTGCAGGGCTGGGGTTATATGCTGGTTCTGGTGACAGTAACCTATCTATCTGCAGGGCTGGGGTGATATGCTGGTTCTGGTGACACTAACCTATCTATCTGCAGGGCTGGGGTGATGTGCTGGTTCTGGTGACAGTAGCCTATCTATCTGCAGGGCTGGGGTGATATGCTGGTTCTGGTGACAGTAACCTATCTATCTGCAGGGCTGGGGTGATATGCTGGTTCTGGTGACAGTAACCTATCTATCTGCAGGGCTGGGGTGATATACTGGGTCTGGTGACAGTAGCCTATCTATCTGCAGGGCTGGGGTGATATGCTGGTTCTGGTGACAGTAACCTATCTATCTGCAGGGCTGGGGTGATATGCTGGTTCTGGTGACAGTAACCTATCTATCTGCAGGGCTGGGGTGATGTGCTGGTTCTGGTGACAGTAACCTATCTATCTGCAGGGCTGGGGTGATATACTGGGTCTGGTGACAGTAGCCTATCTATCTGCAGGGCTGGGGTAATATGCTGGTTCTGGTGACAGTAACCTATCTATCTGCAGGACTGGGGTGATATGCTGGTTCTGGTGACAGTAACCTATCTGCAGGGCTGGGGTGATATGCTGGTTCTGGTGACAGTAACCTATCTATCTGCAGGGCTGGGGTGATATGCTGGTTCTGGTGACAGTAACCTATCTATCTGCAGGACTGGGGTGATATGCTGGTTCTGGTGACAGTAACCTATCTGCAGGGCTGGGGTGATATGCTGGTTCTGGTGACAGTAACCTATCTATCTGCAGGGCTGGGGTGATATGCTGGTTCTGGTGACAGTAACCTATCTATCTGCAGGACTGGGGTGATATGCTGGTTCTGGTGACAGTAACCTATCTGCAGGGCTGGGGTGATATGCTGGTTCTGGTGACAGTAACCTATCTATCTGCAGGGCTGGGGTGATATGCTGGTTCTGGTGACAGTAACCTATCTATCTGCAGGACTGGGGTGATATGCTGGTTCTGGTGACAGTAACCTATCTATCTGCAGGGCTGGGGTGATATGCTGGGTCTGGTGACAGTAACCTATCTATCTGCAGGACTGGGGTGATATGCTGGTTCTGGTGACAGTAACCTATCTATCTGCAGGGCTGGGGTGATATACTGGGTCTGGTGACAGTAGCCTATCTATCTGCAGGGCTGGGGTGATATGCTGGTTCTGGTGACAGTAACCTATCTATCTGCAGGGCTGGGGTGATATGCTGGTTCTGGTGACAGTAACCTATCTATCTGTAGGGCTGGGGTGATGTGCTGGTTCTGGTGACAGTAACCTATCTATCTGCAGGGCTGGGGTGATATACTGGGTCTGGTGACAGTAGCCTATCTATCTGCAGGGCTGGGGTGATATGCTGGTTCTGGTGACAGTAACCTATCTATCTGCAGGACTGGGGTGATATGCTGGTTCTGGTGACAGTAACCTATCTGCAGGGCTGGGGTGATATGCTGGTTCTGGTGACAGTAACCTATCTATCTGCAGGGCTGGGGTGATATGCTGGTTCTGGTGACAGTAACCTATCTATCTGCAGGGCTGGGGTGATATGCTGGTTCTGGTGACAGTAACCTATCTATCTGCAGGGCTGGGGTGATGTGCTGGTTCTGGTGACAGTAACCTATCTATATGCAGGGCTGGGGTGATATTCTGGTTCTGGTGACAGTAACCTATCTATCTGCAGGGCTGGGGTGATATGCTGGTTCTGGTGACAGTAACCTCTCTATCTGCAGGGCAGGGGTGATATGCTGGTTCTGGTGACAGTAACCTATCTATCTGTAGGGCTGGGGTGATATGCTTGTTCTGTTGAGAGTAACCTATCTATCTGCAGGACTGGGGTGATATGCTGGTTCTGGTGACTGTAACCTATCTATCTGCAGGGCCGGGGTGATATGCTGGTTCTGGTGACAGTAACCTATCTATCTGCAGGGCCGGGGTGATATGCTGGTTCTGGTGACAGTAACCTATCTATCTGCAGGACTGGGGTGATATGCTAGTTCTGGTGACAGTAACCTATCTATCTGCAGGGCTGGGGTGATATGCTGGTTCTGGTGACAGTAACCTATCTATCTGCAGGGCTAAGGGTGATATGCTGGTTCTGGTGACTGTAACCTATCTATCTGCAGGGCTGGGGTGATATGCTGGTTCTGGTGACAGTAACCTATCTATCTGCAGGGCCGGGATGATATGCTGGTTCCGGTGACTGTAACCTATCTATCTGCAGGGCCGGGGTGATATGCTGGTTCTGGTGACAGTAACCTATCTATCTGCAGGACTGGGGTGATATGCTGGTTCTGGTGACAGTAACCTATCTATCTGCAGGGCTGGGGTGATATGCTGGTTCTGGTGACTGTAACCTATCTATCTGCAGGGCCGGGGTGATATGCTGGTTCTGGTGACAGTAACCTATCTATCTGCAGGGCTGGGGTGATATGCTGGTTCTGGTGACAGTAACCTATCTATCTGCAGGACTGGGGTGATATGCTGGTTCTGGTGACAGCAACCTATCTATCTGCAGGGCTGGGGTGATATGCTGGTTCCGGTGACAGTAACCTATCTATCTGCAGGGCTGGGGTGATATGTTGGTACTGTTGACACTAACCTATCTATATGCAGGACTGGGGTGATGTGCTGGTTCTGGTGACAGTAACCTATCTATCTGCAGGGCTGGGGTGATATGCTGGCTCTGGTGACAGTAACCTATCTATCTGCAGGGCTGTAGTGATATGCTGGCTCTGGTGACAGTAACCTCTCTATCTGCAGGGCAGGGGTGATATGCTGGTTCTGGTAACAGTAACCTATCTATCTGCAGAGCTGGGGTGATATGCTGGTTCTGGTGACAGTAACCTATCTATCTGCAGGGCTGTAGTGATATGCTGGATCTGGTGACAGTAACCTATCTATCTGCAGGGCTGGGGTGATATGCTGGTTCTGGTGACAGTAACCTATCTATCTGCAGGACTGGGGTGATATGCTGGCTCTGGTGACAGTAACCTATCTATCTGCAGAGCTGGGGTGATATGCTGGTTCTGGTGACAGTAACCTATCTATCTGCAGGGCTGTAGTGATATGCTGGTTCTGGTGACAGTAACCTATCTATCTGCAGGGCTGGGGTGATATGCTGGTTCTGGTGACAGTAACCTATCTATCTGCAGGACTGGGGTGATATGCTGGCTCTGGTGACAGTAACCTATCTATCTGCAGGGCTGTAGTGATATGCTGGCTCTGGTGACAGTAACCTCTCTATCTGCAGGGCAGGGGTGATATGCTGGTTCTGGTAACAGTAACCTATCTATCTGCAGAGCTGGGGTGATATGCTGGTTCTGGTGACAGTAACCTATCTATCTGCAGAGCTGGGGTGATATGCTGGTTCTGGTGAAAGTAACCTATCTATCTGCAGGGCTGGGGTGATATGCTGGTTCTGGTGACAGTAACCTATCTATCTGCAGGACTGGGGTGATATGCTGGTTCTGGTGACAGTAACCTATCTATCTGCAGGGCTGGGGTGATATGCTGGTTCTGGTGACAGTAACCTATCTATCTGCAGGGCTGGGGTGATATGTTGGTACTGTTGACACTAACCTATCTATCTGCAGGGCTGGGTGATATGCTGGTTCTGGTGACAGTAACCTATCTATCTGCAGGGCTGGGGTGATATGCTGGTTCTGGTGACAGTAACCTATCTATCTGCAGGGCTGAGGTGATATGCTGGTTCTGGTGACAGTAACCTATCTATCTGCAGGGCTGGGGTGATATGCTGGTTCTGGTGACAGTAACCTATCTATCTGCAGGGCTGGGGTGATATGTTGGTACTGTTGACACTAACCTATCTATCTGCAGGGCTGGGTGATATGCTGGTTCTGGTGACAGTAACCTATCTATCTGCAGGGCTGGGGTGATATGCTGGTTCTGGTGACAGTAACCTATCTATCTGCAGGGCTGTAGTGATATGCTGGTTCTGGTGACAGTAACCTATCTATCTGCAGGGCTGGGGTGATATGCTGGTTCTGGTGACAGTAACCTATCTATCTGCAGGGCTGGGGTGATATGCTGGTTCTGGTGACAGTAACCTATCTATCTGCAGGGCTGGGGTGATATGCTGGGTCTGGTGACAGTAACCTATCTATCTGCAGGACTGGGGTGATATGCTGGTTCTGGTGACAGTAACCTATCTATCTGCAGGGCTGGGGTGATATACTGGGTCTGGTGACAGTAGCCTATCTATCTGCAGGGCTGGGGTGATATGCTGGTTCTGGTGACAGTAACCTATCTATCTGCAGGGCTGGGGTGATATGCTGGTTCTGGTGACAGTAACCTATCTATCTGCAGGGCTGGGGTGATGTGCTGGTTCTGGTGACAGTAACCTATCTATCTGCAGGGCTGGGGTGATATACTGGGTCTGGTGACAGTAGCCTATCTATCTGCAGGGCTGGGGTAATATGCTGGTTCTGGTGACAGTAACCTATCTATCTGCAGGACTGGGGTGATATGCTGGTTCTGGTGACAGTAACCTATCTGCAGGGCTGGGGTGATATGCTGGTTCTGGTGACAGTAACCTATCTATCTGCAGGGCTGGGGTGATATGCTGGTTCTGGTGACAGTAACCTATCTATCTGCAGGACTGGGGTGATATGCTGGTTCTGGTGACAGTATCCTATCTGCAGGGCTGGGGTGATATGCTGGTTCTGGTGACAGTAACCTATCTATCTGCAGGGCTGGGGTGATATGTTGGTACTGTTGACACTAACCTATCTATCTGCAGGGCTGGGTGATATGCTGGTTCTGGTGACAGTAACCTATCTATCTGCAGGGCTGGGGTGATATGCTGGTTCTGGTGACAGTAACCTATCTATCTGCAGGGCTGTAGTGATATGCTGGTTCTGGTGACAGTAACCTATCTATCTGCAGGGCTGGGGTGATATGCTGGTTCTGGTGACAGTAACCTATCTATCTGCAGGGCTGGGGTGATATGCTGGTTCTGGTGACAGTAACCTATCTATCTGCAGGGCTGGGGTGATATGCTGGGTCTGGTGACAGTAACCTATCTATCTGCAGGACTGGGGTGATATGCTGGTTCTGGTGACAGTAACCTATCTATCTGCAGGGCTGGGGTGATATACTGGGTCTGGTGACAGTAGCCTATCTATCTGCAGGGCTGGGGTGATATGCTGGTTCTGGTGACAGTAACCTATCTATCTGCAGGGCTGGGGTGATATGCTGGTTCTGGTGACAGTAACCTATCTATCTGCAGGGCTGGGGTGATGTGCTGGTTCTGGTGACAGTAACCTATCTATCTGCAGGGCTGGGGTGATATACTGGGTCTGGTGACAGTAGCCTATCTATCTGCAGGGCTGGGGTAATATGCTGGTTCTGGTGACAGTAACCTATCTATCTGCAGGACTGGGGTGATATGCTGGTTCTGGTGACAGTAACCTATCTATCTGCAGGGCTGGGGTGATATACTGGGTCTGGTGACAGTAGCCTATCTATCTGCAGGGCTGGGGTGATATGCTGGTTCTGGTGACAGTAACCTATCTATCTGCAGGGCTGGGGTGATATGCTGGTTCTGGTGACAGTAACCTATCTATCTGCAGGGCTGGGGTGATGTGCTGGTTCTGGTGACAGTAACCTATCTATCTGCAGGGCTGGGGTGATATACTGGGTCTGGTGACAGTAGCCTATCTATCTGCAGGGCTGGGGTAATATGCTGGTTCTGGTGACAGTAACCTATCTATCTGCAGGACTGGGGTGATATGCTGGTTCTGGTGACAGTAACCTATCTGCAGGGCTGGGGTGATATGCTGGTTCTGGTGACAGTAACCTATCTATCTGCAGGGCTGGGGTGATATGCTGGTTCTGGTGACAGTAACCTATCTATCTGCAGGACTGGGGTGATATGCTGGTTCTGGTGACAGTATCCTATCTGCAGGGCTGGGGTGATATGCTGGTTCTGGTGACAGTAACCTATCTATCTGCAGGGCTGGGGTGATATGTTGGTACTGTTGACACTAACCTATCTATCTGCAGGGCTGGGTGATATGCTGGTTCTGGTGACAGTAACCTATCTATCTGCAGGGCTGGGGTGATATGCTGGTTCTGGTGACAGTAACCTATCTATCTGCAGGGCTGTAGTGATATGCTGGTTCTGGTGACAGTAACCTATCTATCTGCAGGGCTGGGGTGATATGCTGGTTCTGGTGACAGTAACCTATCTATCTGCAGGGCTGGGGTGATATGCTGGTTCTGGTGACAGTAACCTATCTATCTGCAGGGCTGGGGTGATATGCTGGGTCTGGTGACAGTAACCTATCTATCTGCAGGACTGGGGTGATATGCTGGTTCTGGTGACAGTAACCTATCTATCTGCAGGGCTGGGGTGATATACTGGGTCTGGTGACAGTAGCCTATCTATCTGCAGGGCTGGGGTGATATGCTGGTTCTGGTGACAGTAACCTATCTATCTGCAGGGCTGGGGTGATATGCTGGTTCTGGTGACAGTAACCTATCTATCTGCAGGGCTGGGGTGATGTGCTGGTTCTGGTGACAGTAACCTATCTATCTGCAGGGCTGGGGTGATATACTGGGTCTGGTGACAGTAGCCTATCTATCTGCAGGGCTGGGGTAATATGCTGGTTCTGGTGACAGTAACCTATCTATCTGCAGGACTGGGGTGATATGCTGGTTCTGGTGACAGTAACCTATCTGCAGGGCTGGGGTGATATGCTGGTTCTGGTGACAGTAACCTATCTATCTGCAGGGCTGGGGTGATATGCTGGTTCTGGTGACAGTAACCTATCTATCTGCAGGACTGGGGTGATATGCTGGTTCTGGTGACAGTATCCTATCTGCAGGGCTGGGGTGATATGCTGGTTCTGGTGACAGTAACCTATCTATCTGCAGGGCTGGGGTGATATGCTGGTTCTGGTGACAGTAACCTATCTATCTGCAGGACTGGGGTGATATGCTGGTTCTGGTGACAGTAACCTATCTATCTGCAGGGCTGGGGTGATATGCTGGTTCTGGTGACAGTAACCTATCTATCTGCAGGGCTGGGGTGATATGCTGGTTCTGGTGACAGTAACCTATCTATCTGCAGGACTGGGGTGATATGCTGGTTCTGGTGACAGTAACCTATCTATCTGCAGGGCTGGGGTGATATGCTGGGTCTGGTGACAGTAACCTATCTATCTGCAGGACTGGGGTGATATGCTGGTTCTGGTGACAGTAACCTATCTATCTGCAGGGCTGGGGTGATATACTGGGTCTGGTGACAGTAGCCTATCTATCTGCAGGGCTGGGGTGATATGCTGGTTCTGGTGACAGTAACCTATCTATCTGCAGGGCTGGGGTGATATGCTGGTTCTGGTGACAGTAACCTATCTATCTGCAGGGCTGGGGTGATGTGCTGGTTCTGGTGACAGTAATCTATCTATCTGCAGGGCTGGGGTGATATACTGGGTCTGGTGACAGTAGCCTATCTATCTGCAGGGCTGGGGTGATATGCTGGTTCTGGTGACAGTAACCTATCTATCTGCAGGACTGGGGTGATATGCTGGTTCTGGTGACAGTAACCTATCTGCAGGGCTGGGGTGATATGCTGGTTCTGGTGACAGTAACCTATCTATCTGCAGGGCTGGGGTGATATGCTGGTTCTGGTGACAGTAACCTATCTATCTGCAGGGCTGGGGTGATATGCTGGTTCTGGTGACAGTAACCTATCTATCTGCAGGGCTGGGGTGATGTGCTGGTTCTGGTGACAGTAACCTATCTATATGCAGGGCTGGGGTGATATTCTGGTTCTGGTGACAGTAACCTATCTATCTGCAGGGCTGGGGTGATATGCTGGTTCTGGTGACAGTAACCTCTCTATCTGCAGGGCAGGGGTGATATGCTGGTTCTGGTGACAGTAACCTATCTATCTGTAGGGCTGGGGTGATATGCTTGTTCTGTTGAGAGTAACCTATCTATCTGCAGGACTGGGGTGATATGCTGGTTCTGGTGACTGTAACCTATCTATCTGCAGGGCCGGGGTGATATGCTGGTTCTGGTGACAGTAACCTATCTATCTGCAGGGCCGGGGTGATATGCTGGTTCTGGTGACAGTAACCTATCTATCTGCAGGACTGGGGTGATATGCTAGTTCTGGTGACAGTAACCTATCTATCTGCAGGGCTGGGGTGATATGCTGGTTCTGGTGACAGTAACCTATCTATCTGCAGGGCTGGGGTGATATGCTGGTTCTGGTGACTGTAACCTATCTATCTGCAGGGCCGGGGTGATATGCTGGTTCTGGTGACAGTAACCTATCTATCTGCAGGGCTGGGGTGATATGCTGGTTCTGGTGACTGTAACCTATCTATCTGCAGGACTGGGGTGATATGCTGGGTCTGGTGACAGTAAGCTATCTATCTGCAGGGCTGGGGTGATATGCTGGGTTTGGTGACAGTAACCTATCTATCTGCAGGGCTGGGGTGATATGCTGATTCTGGTGACAGTAACCTATCTATCTGCAGGACTGGGGTGATATGCTGGTTCTGGTGACAGTAACCTATCAATCTGCAGGGCTGGGGTGATGTGCTGGGTTTGGTGACAGTAACCTATCTATCTGCAGGGCTGGGGTGATATGCTGGTTCTGGTGACAGTAACCTATCTATCTGCAGGGCTGGGGTGATATGTTGGTACTGTTGACACTAACCTATCTATATGCAGGACTGGGGTGATGTGCTGGTTCTGGTGACAGTAACCTATCTATCTGCAGGGCTGGGGTGATATGCTGGCTCTGGTGACAGTAACCTATCTATCTGCAGGGCTGTAGTGATATGCTGGTTCTGGTGACAGTAACCTATCTATCTGCAGGGCTGTAGTGATATGCTGGTTCTGGTGACAGTAACCTATCTATCTGCAGGGCTGGGGTGATATGCTGGTTCTGGTGACAGTAACTTATCTATCTGCAGGACTGGGGTGATATGCTGGCTCTGGTGACAGTAACCTATCTATCTGCAGAGCTGGGGTGATATGCTGGTTCTGGTGACAGTAACCTATCTATCTGCAGGGCTGTAGTGATATGCTGGTTCTGGTGACAGTAACCTATCTATCTGCAGGGCTGGGGTGATATGCTGGTTCTGGTGACAGTAACCTATCTATCTGCAGGACTGGGGTGATATGCTGGCTCTGGTGACAGTAACCTATCTATCTGCAGGGCTGTAGTGATATGCTGGCTCTGGTGACAGTAACCTCTCTATCTGCAGGGCAGGGGTGATATGCTGGTTCTGGTAACAGTAACCTATCTATCTGCAGAGCTGGGGTGATATGCTGGTTCTGGTGACAGTAACCTATCTATCTGCAGAGCTGGGGTGATATGCTGGTTCTGGTGACAGTAACCTATCTATCTGCAGGGCTGGGGTGATATGCTGGTTCTGGTGACAGTAACCTATCTATCTGCAGGACTGGGGTGATATGCTGGTTCTGGTGACAGTAACCTATCTATCTGCAGGGCTGGGGTGATATGCTGGTTCTGGTGACAGTAACCTATCTATCTGCAGGGCTGGGGTGATATGTTGGTACTGTTGACACTAACCTATCTATCTGCAGGGCTGGGTGATATGCTGGTTCTGGTGACAGTAACCTATCTATCTGCAGGGCTGGGGTGATATGCTGGTTCTGGTGACAGTAACCTATCTATCTGCAGGGCTGAGGTGATATGCTGGTTCTGGTGACAGTAACCTATCTATCTGCAGGGCTGGGGTGATATGCTGGTTCTGGTGACAGTAACTTATCTATCTGCAGGGCTGGGGTGATATGTTGGTACTGTTGACACTAACCTATCTATCTGCAGGGCTGGGTGATATGCTGGTTCTGGTGACAGTAACCTATCTATCTGCAGGGCTGGGGTGATATGCTGGTTCTGGTGACAGTAACCTATCTATCTGCATGGCTGTAGTGATATGCTGGTTCTGGTGACAGTAACCTATCTATCTGCAGGGCTGGGGTGATATGCTGGTTCTGGTGACAGTAACCTATCTATCTGCAGGGCTGGGGTGATATGCTGGTTCTGGTGACAGTAACCTATCTATCTGCAGGGCTGGGGTGATATGCTGGGTCTGGTGACAGTAACCTATCTATCTGCAGGACTGGGGTGATATGCTGGTTCTGGTGACAGTAACCTATCTATCTGCAGGGCTGGGGTGATATACTGGGTCTGGTGACAGTAGCCTATCTATCTGCAGGGCTGGGGTGATATGCTGGTTCTGGTGACAGTAACCTATCTATCTGCAGGGCTGGGGTGATATGCTGGTTCTGGTGACAGTAACCTATCTATCTGCAGGGCTGGGGTGATGTGCTGGTTCTGGTGACAGTAACCTATCTATCTGCAGGGCTGGGGTGATATACTGGGTCTGGTGACAGTAGCCTATCTATCTGCAGGGCTGGGGTAATATGCTGGTTCTGGTGACAGTAACCTATCTATCTGCAGGACTGGGGTGATATGCTGGTTCTGGTGACAGTAACCTATCTGCAGGGCTGGGGTGATATGCTGGTTCTGGTGACAGTAACCTATCTATCTGCAGGGCTGGGGTGATATGCTGGTTCTGGTGACAGTAACCTATCTATCTGCAGGACTGGGGTGATATGCTGGTTCTGGTGACAGTATCCTATCTGCAGGGCTGGGGTGATATGCTGGTTCTGGTGACAGTAACCTATCTATCTGCAGGGCTGGGGTGATATGCTGGTTCTGGTGACAGTAACCTATCTATCTGCAGGACTGGGGTGATATGCTGGTTCTGGTGACAGTAACCTATCTATCTGCAGGGCTGGGGTGATATGCTGGTTCTGGTGACAGTAACCTATCTATCTGCAGGGCTGGGGTGATATGCTGGTTCTGGTGACAGTAACCTATCTATCTGCAGGACTGGGGTGATATGCTGGTTCTGGTGACAGTAACCTATCTATCTGCAGGGCTGGGGTGATATGCTGGGTCTGGTGACAGTAACCTATCTATCTGCAGGACTGGGGTGATATGCTGGTTCTGGTGACAGTAACCTATCTATCTGCAGGGCTGGGGTGATATACTGGGTCTGGTGACAGTAGCCTATCTATCTGCAGGGCTGGGGTGATATGCTGGTTCTGGTGACAGTAACCTATCTATCTGCAGGGCTGGGGTGATATGCTGGTTCTGGTGACAGTAACCTATCTATCTGCAGGGCTGGGGTGATGTGCTGGTTCTGGTGACAGTAATCTATCTATCTGCAGGGCTGGGGTGATATACTGGGTCTGGTGACAGTAGCCTATCTATCTGCAGGGCTGGGGTGATATGCTGGTTCTGGTGACAGTAACCTATCTATCTGCAGGACTGGGGTGATATGCTGGTTCTGGTGACAGTAACCTATCTGCAGGGCTGGGGTGATATGCTGGTTCTGGTGACAGTAACCTATCTATCTGCAGGGCTGGGGTGATATGCTGGTTCTGGTGACAGTAACCTATCTATCTGCAGGGCTGGGGTGATATGCTGGTTCTGGTGACAGTAACCTATCTATCTGCAGGGCTGGGGTGATATTCTGGTTCTGGTGACAGTAACCTATCTATCTGCAGGGCTGGGGTGATATGCTGGTTCTGGTGACAGTAACCTCTCTATCTGCAGGGCAGGGGTGATATGCTGGTTCTGGTGACAGTAACCTATCTATCTGTAGGGCTGGGGTGATATGCTTGTTCTGTTGAGAGTAACCTATCTATCTGCAGGACTGGGGTGATATGCTGGTTCTGGTGACTGTAACCTATCTATCTGCAGGGCCGGGGTGATATGCTGGTTCTGGTGACAGTAACCTATCTATCTGCAGGGCCGGGGTGATATGCTGGTTCTGGTGACAGTAACCTATCTATCTGCAGGACTGGGGTGATATGCTAGTTCTGGTGACAGTAACCTATCTATCTGCAGGGCTGGGGTGATATGCTGGTTCTGGTGACAGTAACCTATCTATCTGCAGGGCTGGGGTGATATGCTGGTTCTGGTGACTGTAACCTATCTATCTGCAGGGCCGGGGTGATATGCTGGTTCTGGTGACAGTAACCTATCTATCTGCAGGGCTGGGGTGATATGCTGGTTCTGGTGACTGTAACCTATCTATCTGCAGGACTGGGGTGATATGCTGGGTCTGGTGACAGTAAGCTATCTATCTGCAGGGCTGGGGTGATATGCTGGGTTTGGTGACAGTAACCTATCTATCTGCAGGGCTGGGGTGATATGCTGATTCTGGTGACAGTAACCTATCTATCTGCAGGACTGGGGTGATATGCTGGTTCTGGTGACAGTAACCTATCAATCTGCAGGGCTGGGGTGATGTGCTGGGTTTGGTGACAGTAACCTATCTATCTGCAGGGCTGGGGTGATATGCTGGTTCTGGTGACAGTAACCTATCTATCTGCAGGGCTGGGGTGATATGTTGGTACTGTTGACACTAACCTATCTATATGCAGGACTGGGGTGATGTGCTGGTTCTGGTGACAGTAACCTATCTATCTGCAGGGCTGGGGTGATATGCTGGCTCTGGTGACAGTAACCTATCTATCTGCAGGGCTGTAGTGATATGCTGGTTCTGGTGACAGTAACCTATCTATCTGCAGGGCTGTAGTGATATGCTGGTTCTGGTGACAGTAACCTATCTATCTGCAGGGCTGGGGTGATATGCTGGTTCTGGTGACAGTAACTTATCTATCTGCAGGACTGGGGTGATATGCTGGCTCTGGTGACAGTAACCTATCTATCTGCAGAGCTGGGGTGATATGCTGGTTCTGGTGACAGTAACCTATCTATCTGCAGGGCTGTAGTGATATGCTGGTTCTGGTGACAGTAACCTATCTATCTGCAGGGCTGGGGTGATATGCTGGTTCTGGTGACAGTAACCTATCTATCTGCAGGACTGGGGTGATATGCTGGCTCTGGTGACAGTAACCTATCTATCTGCAGGGCTGTAGTGATATGCTGGCTCTGGTGACAGTAACCTCTCTATCTGCAGGGCAGGGGTGATATGCTGGTTCTGGTAACAGTAACCTATCTATCTGCAGAGCTGGGGTGATATGCTGGTTCTGGTGACAGTAACCTATCTATCTGCAGAGCTGGGGTGATATGCTGGTTCTGGTGACAGTAACCTATCTATCTGCAGGGCTGGGGTGATATGCTGGTTCTGGTGACAGTAACCTATCTATCTGCAGGACTGGGGTGATATGCTGGTTCTGGTGACAGTAACCTATCTATCTGCAGGGCTGGGGTGATATGCTGGTTCTGGTGACAGTAACCTATCTATCTGCAGGGCTGGGGTGATATGTTGGTACTGTTGACACTAACCTATCTATCTGCAGGGCTGGGTGATATGCTGGTTCTGGTGACAGTAACCTATCTATCTGCAGGGCTGGGGTGATATGCTGGTTCTGGTGACAGTAACCTATCTATCTGCAGGGCTGGGGTGATATGCTGGTTCTGGTGACAGTAACCTATCTATCTGCAGGGCTGGGGTGATATGCTGGTTCTGGTGACAGTAACCTATCTATCTGCAGGGCTGGGGTGATATGTTGGTACTGTTGACACTAACCTATCTATCTGCAGGGCTGGGTGATATGCTGGTTCTGGTGACAGTAACCTATCTATCTGCAGGGCTGGGGTGATATGCTGGTTCTGGTGACAGTAACCTATCTATCTGCAGGGCTGTAGTGATATGCTGGTTCTGGTGACAGTAACCTATCTATCTGCAGGGCTGGGGTGATATGCTGGTTCTGGTGACAGTAACCTATCTATCTGCAGGGCTGGGGTGATATGCTGGTTCTGGTGACAGTAACCTATCTATCTGCAGGGCTGGGGTGATATGCTGGTTCTGGTGACAGTAACCTATCTATCTGCAGGGCTGGGGTGATATGCTTGTTCTGGGGACAGTAACCTATCTATCTGCAGGGCTGGGGTGATATGCTGGTTCTGGTGACACTAACCTATCTATCTGCAGGGCTGGGGTGATATGCTGGTTCTGGTGACAGTAACCTATCTATCTGCAGGGCTGGGGTGATATGCTGGTTCTGGTGACAGTAACCTATCTATCTGTAGGGCTGGGGTGATATGCTGGTTCTGGTGACAGTAACCTATCTATCTGCAGGGCTGGGGTGATATGCTGGTTCTGGTGACAGTAACCTATCTATCTGCAGGGCTGGGGTGATATGCTGGTTCTGGTGACAGTAACCTATCTATCTGCAGGGCTGGGGTGATATGCTGGTTCTGGTGACAGTAACCTATCTATCTGCAGGGCTGGGGTGATGTGCTGGGTCTGGTGACAGTAACCTATCTATCTGCAGGGCTGGGGTGATATGCTGGTTCTGGTGACAGTAACCTATCTATCTGTAGGGCTGGGGTGATATGCTGGTTCTGGTGACAGTAACCTATCTATCTGCAGGACTGGGGTGATATACTGGTTCTGGTGACTGTAACCTATCTATCTGCAGGGCTGGGGTGATATGCTGGTTCTGGTGACTGTAACCTATCTATCTGCAGGGCTGGGGTGATATGCTGGGTTTGGTGACAGTAACCTATCTATCTGCAGGGCTGGGGTGATATGCTGATTCTGGTGACAGTAACCTATCTATCTGCAGGACTGGGGTGATATGCTGGTTCTGGTGACAGTAACCTATCTATCTGCAGGGCTGGGGTGATGTGCTGGGTTTGGTGACAGTAACCTATCTATCTGCAGGGCTGGGGTGATATGCTGGTTCTGGTGACAGTAACCTATCTATCTGCAGGGCTGGGGTGATATGCTGGTTCTGGTGACAGTAACCTATCTATCTGCAGGGCTGGGGTGATGTGCTGGGTCTGGTGACAGTAACCTATCTATCTGCAGGACTGGGGTGATATGCTGGTTCTGGTGACAGTAACCTATCTATCTGCAGGACTGGGGTGATATACTGGTTCTGGTGACTGTAACCTATCTATCTGCAGGGCTGGGGTGATATGCTGGTTCTGGTGACTGTAACCTATCTATCTGCAGGGCTGGGGTGATATGCTGGGTTTGGTGACAGTAACCTATCTATCTGCAGGGCTGGGGTGATATGCCGGTTCTGCTGACAGTAACCTATCTATCTGCAGGGCTGGGGGGATATACTGGGGTTTGGTGACAGTAACCTATCTATTTGCAGGACTGGTAAAAGACTCTCTCTAAATGTGATTGGTTATTAATCTCCAGTCCTGATGTAGTGGCGCCCCCTTTGCCCCCTCCTCAGCATTACACTACAGCCATCAGTGAATCCCCTTTCTCCTCTGTCCCAGTCTACACGGCGCAGTTTACAC
The DNA here is from genome assembly GCF_031893055.1 of Leptodactylus fuscus. NCBI lineage: Eukaryota > Metazoa > Chordata > Amphibia > Anura > Leptodactylidae > Leptodactylus > Leptodactylus fuscus. The sequence goes on from NW_027440568.1 coordinate 387,777, forward strand.
CTCAGAATGAGATATTTCCTGCACATTTCTTAGTAACTCTGGTGTCTTCTCTGTTTTTGTTCCGCAGATTCTGATTCTACTCCAGGCCTGAGCGGCGGCGCCATCGCTGGGATTGTGATTGGATCAGTCGCCGGTGTTGTCATCATTGGTGTCATTGTGTATTTCATTGTGAAGAGGCAATAAAGGATGTGACTGTCATCTGTCCATGAATCCCCAGCCGGCACAGTCACAGCAGAGCCAACCACAGCGCCCTCTACATGCATGTGGCTGCACCTGGTACTACAGCTCAGTCAATTGCTGATGGCCAAGGTGCAGTACCAGAAACAGCCACGTGGAGGACAGTGGAGCTGTGCTGGTTACTGCACTGAAGTCTTCACATCACAGGATGTCGATAGTCACATCTTTATAGTTTATTCTAAGAATATTTACTTATCCTGCCAAAGAAACCTCAGTCAGAAGAATTTATGAACCGATCCACTCCAGTTCTCTGGCATACAGGGGCGCTCATGCATTATTGTCATTGGCTATATCCTGCAGCAGGGTTGTGCCATATCCAGAGTGGGGTTGAGTGCGGAATGGGGGAGCTCACTGACTGCAGTCACCACTAGGGGGAGCTCACTGTCTGCAGTCACCACTAGGGGAGTTCACTGACTGCAGTCGCCACTAGGGGGAGTTCACTGTCTGCAGCCACCACTAGGGGGAGCTCACTGACTGCAGCCACCACTAGGGGGAGCTCACTGTCTGCAGTCACCACTAGGAGGAGCTCACTAACTGCAGCCACCACTAGAGGGAGCTCATTCTCTGCAGCCACCACTAGAGGGAGCTCATTCTCTGCAGTCACCACTAGGAGGAGCTCACTGTCTGCAGTCACCACTAGGGGGAGCTCACTGTCTGCAGTCACCACTAGGGGGAGCTCACTGTCTGCAGTCACCACTAGAGGGAGTTCACTGTCTGCAGTCACAACTAGGGGGAGCTCACTGTCTGCAGTCACCACTAGGGGGAGCTCACTGTCTGCAGTCACCACTAGGGGAAGCTCACAGTCTGCAGTCACCACTAGGGGGAGCTCACTGTCTGCAGTCACCACTAGGGGGAGCTCACTGTCTGCAGTCACCACTAGAGGGAGCTCACTGTCTGCAGTCACCACTAGGGGAGCTCACTGTCTGCAGTCATCACTAGGGGGAGCTCACTGTCTACAGTTACCACTAGGGGGAGCTCACTGTCTGCAGTCACCACTAGAGGGAGCTCACTGTCTGCAGTCACCACTAGGGGGAGCTCACTGTCTGCAGTCACCACTAGGAGGCGCTCACTGTCTGCAGTCACCACTAGAGGGAGCTCACTGTCTGCAGTCACCACTCGGAGGCGCTCACTGTCTGCAGTCACCACTAGAGGGAATTCACTGTCTGCAGTCACCACTAGGAGGCGCTCACTGTCTGCAGTCACCACTAGGGGGAGATCACTGTCTGCAGTCACCACTAGAGGGAGCTCACTGTCTGCAGTCATCACTAGAGGGAGCGCACTGTCTGCAGTCACCACTAGGGGGAGCTCACTGTCTGCAGTCACCACTAGGGGGAGCTCACTGTCTGCAGTCACCACTAGAGGGAGCTCACTGTCTGCAGTCACCACTAGAGGGAGCTCACTGTCTGCAGTAACCACTAGAGGGAGCTCACTGTCTGCAGTCACCACTAGGGGGAGCTCACTGTCTGCAGTCAGCACTGGGGGGAGCTCACTGTCTGCAGTCACCACTAGGGGGAGTTCACTGTCTGCAGTCACCACTAGTGGGAGCTCACTGACTGCAGTCACCACTAGGGGGAGCTCACTGTCTGCAGTCACCACTAGGGGGAGTTCACTGTCTGCAGTCACCACTAGGGGGAGCTCACTGTCTGCAGTCACCACTAGGGGGAGCTCACTGTCTGCAGTCACCACTAGAGGGAGCTCACTGTCTGCAGTCACTACTAGGGGGAGCTCACTGTCTGCAGTCACCACTAGAGGGAGCTCATTCTCTGCAGCCACCACTAGAGGGAGCTCATTCTCTGCAGTCACCACTAGGAGGAGCTCACTGTCTGCAGTCACCACTAGAGGGAGCTCACTGTCTGCAGTCACTACTAGGGGGAGCTCACTGTCTGCAGTCACCACTAGAGGGAGCTCAGTGTCTGCAGTCACCACTAGAGGGAGCTCACTGTCTGCAGTCACCACTCGGAGGCGCTCACTGACTGCAGTCACCACTAGGGGGAGCTCACTGTCTGCAGTCACCACTAGGGGGAGCTCACTGTCTGCAGTCACTACTAGGGGAGCTCACTGTCTGCAGTCACTACTAGGGGGAGCTCAATGTCTGCAGTCACCACTAGGGGGAGCTCACTGTCTGCAGTCACCACTAGGGGGAGCTCACTGTCTGCAGTCATCACTAGGGGGAGCTCACTGTCTGCAGTCACCACTAGGAGGAGGTCACTGTCTGCAGTCACCACTAGAGGGAGCTCACTGTCTGCAGTCACTACTAGGGGAGCTCACTGTCTGCAGTCACCACTAGGGGGAGCTCATTGTCTGCAGTCACCACTAAGGGGGAGCTCACTGTCTGCAGTCACCACTAGGGAAGCTCACTGTCTGCAGTCACCACTAGAGGGAGCTCACTGTCTGCAGTCACCACTAGGGAGAGCTCACTGTCTACAGTCACCACTAGGGGGAGCTCACTGTCTGCAGTTACCTGTAGGGGGGGCTCACTATCTGTAGTCACCACTAGGGGGAGCTCACTGTCTGCAGTCACCACTAGGTGGGGCTCACTGTCTGCAGTCACCACTAGGGGGAACTCACTGTCTGCAGTCACCACTAGGTGGGGCTCACTGTCTGCAGTAACCACTAGGGGGAGCTCACTGTCTGCAGTCACCACTAGGGGGGAGCTCACTGTCTGCAGTCACCACTAGGAGGAGCTCACTGTCTGCAGCCACCAATAGGGGGAGCTCACTGTCTGTAGTCACCACTAGGAGGAGCTCACTGTCTGCAGTCACCACTAGGGAGAGCTCACTGTCTACAGTCACCACTAGGGAGAGCTCACTGTCTACAGTCACCACTAGGGGGAGCTCACTGTCTGCAGTTACCTGTAGGGGGGGCTCACTATCTGTAGTCACCACTAGGGGGAGCTCACTGTCTGCAGTCACCACTAGGGGGAGTTCACTGTCTGTAGTCACCACTAGGGGGAGCTCACTGTCTGCAGTCACCACCAGGGGGAACTCACTGTCTGCAGTCACCACTAGGTGGGGCTCACTGTCTGCAGTCACCACTAGAGGGAGCTCACTGTCTGCAGTCACCACTAGGGGGGAGCTCACTGTCTGCAGTCACCACTAGGAGGAGCTCACTGTCTGCAGCCACCAATAGGGGGAGCTCACTGTCTGTAGTCACCACTAGGAGGAGCTCACTGTCTGCAGTCACCACTAGGAGGAGCTCACTGTCTGCAGTCACCACTAGGGAGAGCTCACTGTCTGCAGTCACCACTAGGTTGAGCTCACTGTCTGCAGTTACCTGTAGGGGGAGCTCACTATCTGTAGTCACCACTAGGGGGAGCTCACTGTCTGCAGTCACCACTAGGGGAGCTCACTGTCTGCAGTCACCACTAGGGAAGCTCACTGTCTGCAGTCACCACTAGGGGGAGCTCACTGTCTGCAGTTACCACTAGGGGGAGCTCACTGTCTGCAGTCACTACTAGGGGGAGCTCACTGTCTGCAGTCACCACTAGGGGGAGCTCACTGAATGTAGTCACCACTAGGGGGAGCTCACTGTCTGCAGTCACCACTAGGGGGAGCTCACTGTCTGCAGTCACCACTAGGGAAGCTCACTGTCTGCAGTCACCACTAGAGGGAGCTCACTGTCTGCAGTCACCACTAAGGGGGAGCTCACTGTCTGCAGTCACCACTAGAGGGAGCTCACTGTCTGCAGTCACCATTAGGGGGAGCTCACTGTCTGCAGTCACCACTAGGGGGAGCTCACTGTCTGCAGTCACCACTAGGGGGAGCTCACTGTCTGCAGTCACCACTAGGGGGAGCTCACTGTCTTCAGTCACCACTAGGAGGAGCTCACTGTCTGCAGTCACCACTAGGGAGAGCTCACTGTCTGCAGTCACCACTAGGGGGAGCTCACTGTCTGCAGTCACCACTAGGGGGAGCTCACTGTCTTCAGTCACCACTAGGAGGAGCTCACTGTCTGCAGTCACTACTAGGGGGAGCTCACTGTCTGCAGTCACTACTAGGGGGAGCTCACTGTCTGCAGTCACCACTAGGGGGAGCTCACTGTCTGCAGTCACCACTAGGTGGAGCTCACTGTCTGCAGTCACCACTAGGGGGGCTCACTGAAGTCACCACTAGGGGGAGCTCACTGTCTGCAGTCACTACTAGGGGGAGCTCACTGTCTGCAGTCACCACTAGGAGGAGCTCACTGTCTGCAGTCACTACTAGGGGGAGCTCACTGTCTGCAGTCACTACTAGGGGGAGCTCACTGTCTGCAGTCACCACTAGGGGGAGCTCACTGTCTGCAGTCACCACTAGGTGGAGCTCACTGTCTGCAGTCACCACTAGGGGGGCTCACTGAAGTCACCACTAGGGGGAGTTCACTGTCTGCAGTCACCACTAGAGGGAGCTCACTGTCTGCAGTTACCACTAGGGGGAGCTCACTGTCTGCAGTCACTACTAGGGGGAGCTCACTGTCTGCAGTCACTGCTAGGGGGAGCTCACTGTCTGCAGTCACCACTAGGGGGAGCTCACTGTCTGCAGTTACCACTAGGGGGAGCTCACTGTCTGCAGTTACCTGTAGGGGGAGCTCACTATCTGTAGTCACCACTAGGGGGAGCTCACTATCTGCAGTCACCACTAGGGGAGCTCACTGTCTGCAGTCACCACTAGGGAAGCTCACTGTCTGCAGTCACCACTAGGGGGAGCTCACTGTCTGCAGTCACCACTAGGGGGAGCTCACTGTCTGCAGTCACCACTAGGGGGAGCTCACTGTCTGCAGTCACCACTAGGGAAGCTCACTGTCTGCAGTCACCACTAAGGGGGAGCTCACTGTCTGCAGTCACCACTAGAGGGAGCTCACTGTCTGCAGTCACCACTAAGGGGGAGCTCACTGTCTGCAGTCACCACTAGAGGGAGCTCACTGTCTGCAGTCACCACTAGGGGGAGCTCACTGTCTGCAGTCACCACTAGGGGGAGCTCACTGTCTGCAGTCACCACTAGGGGGAGCTCACTGTCTGCAGTCACCACTAGGGGGAGCTCACTGTCTTCAGTCACCACTAGGAGGAGCTCACTGTCTGCAGTCACCACTAGGAGGAGCTCACTGTCTGCAGTCACCACTAGGGAGAGCTCACTGTCTGCAGTCACCACTAGGGGGAGCTCACTGTCTGCAGTCACCACTAGGTGGGGCTCACTGTCTGCAGTCACCACTAGAGGGAGCTCACTGTCTGCAGTCACCACTAGGTGGAGCTCACTGTCTGCAGTCACCACTAGGGGGAGCTCACTGAAGTCACCACTAGGGGGAGTTCACTGTCTGCAGTCACCACTAGAGGGAGCTCACTGTCTGCAGTTACCACTAGGGGGAGCTCACTGTCTGCAGTCACTACTAGGGGGAGCTCACTGTCTGCAGTCACTACTAGGGGGAGCTCACTGTCTGCAGTCACCACTAGGGGGAGCTGACTGTCTGCAGTTACCACTAGGGGGAGCTCACTGTCTGCAGTCACCACTAGGGAGAGCTCACTGTCTACAGTCACCACTAGGGGGAGCTCACTGTCTGCAGTTACCTATAGGGGGGGCTCACTATCTGTAGTCACCACTAGGGGGAGCTCACTGTCTTCAGTCACCACTAGGGAGAGCTCACTGTCTACAGTCACCACTAGGGGGAGCTCACTGTCTGCAGTTACCTGTAGGGGAAGCTCACTATCTGTAGTCACCACTAGGGGGGGCTCACTATCTGTAGTCACCACTAGGGGGAGCTCACTGTCTGCAGTCACCACTAGGTGGGGCTCACTGTCTGCAGTCACCACTAGGGGGAACTCACTGTCTGCAGTCACCACTAGGTGGGGCTCACTGTCTTCAGTCACCACTAGGAGGAGCTCACTGTCTGCAGTCACCACTAGGAGGAGCTCACTGTCTGCAGTCACCACTAGGAAGAGCTCACTGTCTGCAGTCACCACTAGAGGGAGCTCACTGTCTGCAGTCACCACTAGGGAGAGCTCACTGTCTGCAGTCACCACTAGGGGGAGCTCACTGTCTTCAGTCACCACTAGGAGGAGCTCACTGTCTGCAGTCACCACTAGGAGGAGCTCACTGTCTGCAGTCACCACTAGGGAGAGCTCACTGACTGCAGTCACCACTAGGAGGAGCTCACTGTCTGCAGTCACCACTAGGGAGAGCTCACTGTCTGTAGTCACCACTAGGGGGAGCTCACTGTCTGCAGTCACCACTAGGTGGGGCTCACTGTCTGCAGTCACCACTAGGGGGAACTCACTGTCTGCAGTCACCACTAGGTGGGGCTCACTGTCTGCAGTCACCACTAGGGGGAGCTCACTGTCTGCAGTCACCACTAGAGGGAGCTCACTGTCTGCAGTCACCACTAGGGGGGAGCTCACTGTCTGCAGTCACCACTAGGAGGAGCTCACTGTCTGCAGCCACCAATAGGGGGAGCTCACTGTCTGCAGTCACCACTAGGAGGAGCTCCCTGTCTGCAGTCACCACTAGGAGGAGCTCACTGTCTGCAGTCACCACTAGGGGGAGCTCACTGTCTGCAGTCACCACTAGGGAGAGCTCACTGTCTGCAGTCACCACTAGGGGGAGCTCACTGTCTGCAGTCACCACTAGGGAGAGCTCACTGTCTGCAGTCACCACTAGAGGGAGCTCACTGTCTGCAGTCACCACTAGGGGGAGCTCACTGTCTGCAGTCACCACTAGAGGGAGCTCACTGTCTGCAGTCACCACTAGAGGGAGCTCACTGTCTGCAGTCACCACTAGGGGGAGCTCACTGTCTGCAGTCACCACTAGGGGGAGCTCACTGTCTGCAGTCACCACTAGGAGGAGCTCACTGTCTGCAGTCACCACTAGGAGGAGCTCACTGTCTGCAGCCACCAATAGGGGGAGCTCACTGTCTGCAGTCACCACTAGAGGGAGTTCACTGTCTGCAGTCACCTGTAGGGGGAGCTCACTGTCTGCAGTCACCACTAGGTGGGGCTCACTGTCTGCAGTCACCACTAGGGGGAGCTCACTGTCTGCAGTTACCACTAGAGGGAGCTCACTGTCTGCAGTCACCACTAGAGGGAGCTCACTGTCTGCAGTCACCACTAGGTGGGGCTCACTGTCTGCAGTCACCACTAGGGGGAGCTCACTGTCTGCAGTTACCACTAGAGGGAGCTCACTGTCTGCAGTCACCACTAGAGGGAGCTCACTGTCTGCAGTCACCACTAGGTGGGGCTCACTGTCTGCAGTCACCACTAGGGGGAGCTCACTGTCTGCAGTTACCACTAGAGGGAGCTCACTGTCTGCAGTCACCACTAGGGGGGAGCTCACTGTCTGCAGTCACCACTAGGAGGAGCTCACTGTCTGCAGGCACCACTAGGGGGAGTTCACTGTCTGCAGTCACCACTAGGGGAAGCTCACTGTCTGCAGTCACCACTAGGGGGAGCTCACTGTCTGTAGTCACCACTAGAGGGAGCTCACTGCCTGCAGTCACCACTAGGGGGAGCTCACTGTCTGCAGTCACCACTAGGGGGAGCTCACTGTCTGCAGTTACCACTAGGGGGAGCTCACTGTCTGCAGTCACCACTAGAGGGAGCTCACTGTCTGCAGTCACCACTAGGAGGAGCTCACTGTCTGCAGTCACCACTAGGGGGAGCTCACTGTCTGCAGCCATCAATAGGGGGAGCTCACTGTCTGCAGTCACCACTAGAGGGAGCTCACTGCCTGCAGTCACCACTAGGGGGAGCTCACTGTCTGCAGTCACCACTACGGGGAGCTCACTGTCTGCAGTTACCACTAGGAGGAGCTCACTGTCTGCAGTCACCACTAGGGGGAGCTCACTCTCTGCCGTCACTACTAGGGGGAGCTCACTGTCTGCAGTCACCACTAGGAGGAGCTCACTGTCTGCAGTCACCACTAGAGGGAGCAAACTGTCTGCAGTCACCACTAGAGGGAGCTCACTGTCTGCAGTCACCACTAGGGGGAGCTCACTGTCTGCAGTCACCACTAGGGGGAGCTCACTGTCTGCAGTCACCACTAGGCGGAGCTCACTGTCTGCAGTCACCACTAGGGGGAGCTCACTCTCTGCAGTCACCACTAGGGGGAGCTCACTCTCTGCAGTAACCACTAGGGGGAGTTCACTCTCTGCAGTCACCACTAGGGGGAGTTCACTGTCTGCAGTCACCACTAGGGGGAGCTCACTGTCTGCAGTCACCACTAGAGGGAGCTCACTGTCTGCAGCCACCAATAGGGGGAGCTCACTGTCTGCAGTCACCACTAGGGGGAGTTCACTGTCTGCAGTCACCACTAGGGGGAGCTCACTGTCTGCAGTCACCGCTAGGGGGAGCTCACTGTCTGCAGTCACCACTAGGGGGAGCTCACTGTCTGCAGTCACCACTAGAGGGAGCTCACTGTCTGCAGCCACCAATAGGGGGAGCGCACTGTCTGCAGTCACCACTAGGGGGAGTTCACTGTCTGCAGTCACCACTAGGGGGAGCTCACTGTCTGCAGTCACCACTAGGGGGAGCTCACTGTCTGCAGTCACCACTAGGCGGAGCTCACTGTCTGCAGTCACCACTAGGGGGAGCTCACTGTCTGCAGTCACCACTAGGGGGAGTTCACTGTCTGCAGTCACCACTAGGGGGAGTTCACTGTCTGCAGTCACCACTAGGGGGAGTTCACTGTCTGCAGTCACCACTAGGGGGAGCTCACTGTCTGCAGTCACCACTAGGGGGAGTTCTCTGTCTGCAGTCACCACTAGGGGGAGCTCACTGTCTGCAGTCACCACTAGGGGGAGTTCACTGTCTGCAGTCACCACTAGGGGGAGCTCACTGTCTGCAGTCACCACTAGGGGGAGTTCACTGTCTGCAGTCACCACTAGGAGGAGCTCACTGTCTGCAGTCACCACTAGAGGGAGCGAACTGTCTGCAGTCACCACTAGAGGGAGCCCACTGTCTGCAGTCACCACTAGGGGGAGCTCACTGTCTGCAGTCACCACTAGGAGGAGCTCACTGTCTGCAGTCACCACTAGAGGGAGCTCACTGTCTGCAGTCACCACTAGAGGGAGCTCACTGTCTGCAGTCACCACTAGAGGGAGCTCACTGTCTGCAGTCACCACTAGGGGGAGCTCACTGTCTGCAGTCACCACTAGAGGGAGCTCACTGTCTGCAGTCACCACTAGGGGGAGCTCACTGTCTGCAGTCACCACTAGGGGGAGCTCACTGTCTGCAGTCACCACTAGGCGGAGCTCACTGTCTGCAGTCACCACTAGGGGGAGCTCACTGTCTGCAGTCACCACTAGGAGGAGCTCACTGTCTGCAGTCACCACTAGGGGGAGCTCACTCTCTGCAGTCACCACTAGGGGGAGCTCACTCTCTGCAGTAACCACTAGGGGGAGTTCACTCTCTGCAGTCACCACTAGGGGGAGTTCACTGTCTGCAGTCACCACTAGGGGGAGCTCACTGTCTGCAGTCACCACTAGAGGGAGCTCACTGTCTGCAGCCACCAATAGGGGGAGCTCACTG